>NC_085842.1:248062175-248362175 GCF_035594765.1 Anolis carolinensis
GAAAATTTTAATGAACACCACTCATATGTCTTCTTCAAACAAACCTATGATGGTGCAGAGGATCAAGAGAAAACCTGTCCCTGAAGATCTTAAAGCATTGGCAGCTTCTTGATCATTGTGGCTTAATTTGTAGGTAAAGTGTTATGTTGTTAGGCGATCCTTCATTGTCCTAGTATGATTGTCTTCCATGAGTAGTGTCCTGGTGGTGGATACGTAAGTGACTGTGTCACCTGGGGGGGGGGGGGATAGGTAAAGTAAGCAGAAATAAACACAGCACCTTTATTGCCAGTAACAAATCCCTGATGAGTAATTTAATGTTTACACCTACAAATAGTCCCTACATTCAAACTATAAAACAACTGTTTCATTTGCCTTTCTCTCTTCTGTTTCTTGCACACATATTCTGGAGCACTTGTCAAAGATCCTCATTATGCGGCTCATTTAGAGGACTGCCCACAGCCTTTACAAAATGCTAATGTTCTTTTATTGGGCCCCTGATCACAGGGTCCTAACACTCAAGCCATCAAACTCCATCTGACTGACCCCTCTCTTATTCACACAAGGCTTTTTCATTTCTTTGTCAATCACAAAAATACGCCTCTCGTGCAACCCCACCTGATGAAAAGCAATTTAGAAACTCTTTGTGCTGCAGCATATCTCCAAGGTGTTAGGAGGAAAAGAAGTGATTAGGATGACAAAGTTAATCAAGATTTCATCACAGGGCTGTATATTCCTATGCACCACATGGCAACAACCCTAATAAAGATGGGCCTTTTGCTTAGAGGAAGATTTTAACAGTGGTTTGAAGTGTTTACTGTTTCATATTGCTAGAATGGCCGATTACATTGCTTCTTTATATTTGAGAATAAATTGGCAAACCTGTCGTAGCATCTTCTTGCAAGATTTGTTCAGAGAGGGTTGCTTTTGAGGCTGAGAGAGTATGACTTGCTCAAGGCCACCCAATGGGTTTCCATGAATTACACTGTATTTTTTGGGGAAAATGTTTATATTAGAGAACATTGTTTCCTCAAAAATTGCCTTCAGCCCCCCTCCCAATTTCTAGCATTGTCGTTGAATAATAGAGTAATAGAGTTGGAAGAGACCACATGGGCCATCACTGAAGTGTGCAAATCTTTCTGAAACTTGGGGAGAATGATGCCCTGGTTATGTTGCATTACTGAAAATAGAAATTCAAGGAGATAGCTTTTGTAGGTTTTTTTTTTAAATTTTTTTTAAGTCGTTCATAAAAACCTTTAAAAATTCCCGAAACTCAGTGGATAAGTGAAGCACTCTGAAACTTGGGGGGGGGGGGGGAGTGGTAAATGTGTTCTACCATTGTAGTAAGTGTCATCCCAATACAGTAGAGTCTCGCTTATCCAACCTTTGCTCATCCAACTTTCTGTATTATCCAATGCAGTCTGCCTCCTGCCCAGATCCACAGTTGTTTCTCTAGGCAGCAACATCCAGTGGGCCAATATGCACAAACAACACAAGTGCAGTCTCGCTCCCAAACAAGTGACAGACTTGTTGTAAAACATGATGTTTCAGTGCTTAATTTGTAAAATAACATAATTTGATGTTTAATAAGCTTTTCCTCAACCCTCCTTAACATTTTCACCTATCCAACGTTCTGCCGGTCCATTTATGTTAGATAAGCAAGTCTCTACTGTAGTTCTAAAAGTGAGAGAGAAAGAAGCCCCAGAAACTCCCTCCTTGTGCAATTACTTAATGGAAAGTAACAAAAAAAATTGGTTGTATCATTATAATTATGATGCAGACCCCTAATGTTATTTATAAACACTTTAGAAATTATTTGCCCCCCCCCCCCCAAATTTAATAATGAGTATTGAAACATTTTTTCATTGATCGCACAGCCCTAATACATACATATAATGTTCTCAGATGGACCTGTCATGTCAGAAAAACTACTGCATGAGTGCTACTTTTAAATTATGTTTTCTTTTTTAAAATTATACACTCTCTGTCTTTTTTTAAAAAACCTTCTCCTTGATATATTTGTGTGCTACAGAAAGGCTAATCAATCTGTATTCTAATTAGCATAGCTCCTACACAAACATTAGCAATCTCTGTTTAAAGAACACTCAAGTGTAACAATTAACAGCATCTGCTTTGTAGAGCAAACAATTTCCTATTGCACTGAGGACCTATTCCAGAGGAATTCTGTTTATTCAAAAATATACCTTTCAGATTTCTGTAGCCCCAGTAGTGCAGCGGGATAAACCCTTGTGCCAGCAGGTCTGACGACTTGAAGGTTAGGTTGTCAGTTCGAATCCAACCAAGAGTGTGGATGAGCTTCCTCTATCAATTCCAGCTCCATGCTGGGACATGAGAGAAGCCTCCCACAAGGATGGCAAAAACATCAAACATCTGTGCATCCCGTGGGCAATGTCCTTGCAGACGGGCAATTCTCTCACACCAGAAGCGACTTGCAGTTTCTCAAGTCACTCTTGACACACACACACAAAAAAGCTTTTTGTATGCTAGTTTGACCCATGTACTCTTTGCTTTGAAAATAGAGGCATACTCGGGCTTAAGAAATCTCTGGGATTTTTCTTTCTTAACATTAGTCCATCATATTAGATATAGCTCTCCACTGGCAAGTGATTGAAAAGCTGCTCCCTTTGGAAAGGCAAACTATTAATCAAGTAAAAGCAAAAGGTTGGAGCAATATCTTAAAAACTGTAACTTAAAGACATCGTAATTTCTGGAATAGATCTATATATTGGTATATGTAGGAATGTAAAGAAGATATTTCTGCCAAGTTTTAGGGGCCGCGATGGTAAAACAGGTTAAACCATTGAAATGTTGAATCTGCTGATTGGAAGATTGGCAGTTGGAAGCCATAGGTCAGGTAGAGCTCCTACTGTTATCCCTACCTCTTGCCAACCTAGCATTCCGAAAACATGCAAATGTGAGTAGATCAATAGGTACTGCTTCGGTGGGAACGTAATAAAGGCACCCATACAGCCATGCCGGCAACACAACCAGGAAGTGTCTATGGACAACAGTCTCCTTTGCTTTGAAATGGAACAAGAGCACCTCTCCATGGACAGAGTTGAGCACCGCTTCCAGAAAGCTGGAGAGGAAAGGGGAAGCCTTTACCTCTGTTTGTATGTCATTGTTATTCCACTGTATTAAGGCATTGAATATTTGTCTATCTGTGTATGTTGCTATCCAATCTGAGTCCCCTGGGGGAGATAGAGCAGAATATAAATAAAGTGTATTATTTATTTATTTAATACCATGACCTGAAATGAGTTGCCGTCTTAAAGTCTTTCCAATAAGACAACCCGCTTGCGACTTTGCTCCTTCTTTTCCCCTTTTCTTCCCCCTTTTCTCCCCTGCTCGTATTTCTTTCCTTCCATCCTAATACCTGCTTAGCTTCTCCTCATAATCTCCACTTGCACAGCAGAAACTTCTCTTGAGTCTCCTTTCCCATCTCTGAATACTAGGAGCCCTTTAATGGGAAGCACTATCTATGCCTGGCATGTACCCTGTGGGAATGTAGCCCTCATGAAACAGTTTAGAGCAGTGGTTCTCAACCTGTGGGTCCCCAGATGTTTTGGCCTTCAACTTCCAGAAATCCTAACAGCTGGTAAACTGGCTGGGATTTTTGGAAGTTGTAGGCCAAAACACTTGGGGACCCACAAGTTGAGAACCACTGGTTTAGAGATTTTTTTAAGCAGGGGTTGTTCATTATCTGGTTGTGTGACAAGTAGCACCTACTGAAAATTCCTTTCTAAAAACGTTAAAGGTATGAGAGCCTTCTCTACTTTCCATTCTGCTAATCCTAGTTGTGCTATACCTGTGGAAGGAACATATGAGGGATGTATTTCTTGCCGGAATGCATTTGACAAAGCTAGTCTGGAGTGTAACTGTAGAAGGCAGGTTAAATCAGGGCATTGCATCCCCAAATAAGAGTTCTACCACCCCTCCCCATGGAGGCATTCAAGGCATAAACAATTTTCAGTATCTCACTAACTGCAAAGCTAGATTGAACCCAGAACTTTGCTCCACATTAGTATAGAAGATTATGTGCTTGATAGAACAGTGTCAAAACAGGTTCCTAGGTTCCTCAACATGTTATTCATGGCACAGAATTTAACACACCTCAAGTTTATGTTTATCATGACTCACAAAGTCATAGCTTCTAACAGCAAACCTTGTTTTGTTCTAATTATCACTAGTTTTATGAAATCATCCATAGAATCATTACGATGGACCTTGTTTTTGGTTTTGTTTCACCTGACAAAAGATGAAAGACATCAATGGGTACCTGGAATACTCCCCGGGACAAGAATGACAACAACATAATTCAGAATTTGTTTATAATTTCCCCCTTCTAAATCACCTTTGTATGACAGTTTTTGAATGAAGTGGTGGGTAAACTGAATTGAAGAACTGAACAATATGCAGCACTTGGAAAATAAAGCAAGGCATAGATGCAGAAAAGCAGGGAGGCCAAACTGTAAGTGCATGAAAACAATTGCGAAACCAAAATGGAAAATATGACTTTTTCTGCCCATGATCCACATCACTTGCATTTACTGATGGAAGAACAAGGTGAAAAAAATGCTACAGCGTTGTCATCTGTGTGGCAAGTGTAACACATACATCAGTCCCAAAACGAATGAGGCAAACACTTTAAGTGCTGAAGAATTAAGTTTGGTCTTCATTTTAAGTGATCTAATTAGAATATGCTGAACCATTATGCTACCAAAACCTTGGATGACTTGGATGATGGAATAGAGGGCATACTAATCCATTTTGCATTTTGCAGATGGCACCAAATTGACACCAAATTAGGAGGGATACTGTTGGAATCACAGATGCCTTAAAGGGCCAGACTTAAAAGTGACTTCAAAACAGAGTTTATTAACCTGGTCCAAAAGGTAAACAGAAATATAATCCAGGATAACTGGATGCAAAGAGCAACAAATCAAACAAAGCGCTCTGAGGCAAAACGAAAAGGCACAGTACACAAATGGTTAACAAAAGGAGTTGCAGGAAGAGAAGCTTCTTCAGCCGAAGTCCAAGGTCTAAATGGGAGAAATCCAAAACAGCGTTGCTCCAGACTCCGCAGAAGCAGCGTCTTTAGCCAAACTGGTCCAGGCCCAAACTGCAGATCCAAATCTAGCATCGAACACGAAACAGGCAACAGCAAGTCTACAAGAATCTTTACCAATATACAGCACCCAGCACACGAACGCACATCAATACCTTGCCTTCTGCAAAGACCCCTCACCCCTGAACCCACTTTTATCTACAAACCATCATCAGAAGATGAACTGACCACTGCCCCATCACTATCCCCCGCAGCTGCTGCCAGCTCTTCACGTGAATTCCCTTGCCTTTCCCTCCAATTCCTCCATCTCCTGTCAAGACTTAGATCCCCCCAAGATTCAGTTGGATCCCCTGATTGCCAGTCTTCACCCCCAAAGAACCCCATAAAGGTATCACTAGTTGTTGGTGCCTCACAATAGCTTGCACTTCTCTTATCTTAGTCCAATCCATGGTGTCTCCTTCTTCTCCCTCACTCATTGACCCATCATCCCCAGATAATCCCTCAAACGACTCTGTAGGTGCTGTAAGTATGTCCTGGATCATCTTTCTCTGCTGCTCATCATCAGATTCCTGCTCCCAAGTAACCCTTTCCCCCCCCTTCTGGCACCCATACTACTGTTTGTAACGTTACTCACAGGTTCTACTACAACAGATAGCATACATATCCAAGGGAACAGGATGATAATCCAAAATGACTTTAACAGATTGTAGAGATGGGCCAAAACTAACGACATGAAACTCAACTGGGAGAAATATAAGTAATTAAATTTAGGCAGAAAAAAAGAAAAGCAGAGATGTAGGATGGTTGACATCTGGTTTGAAAACATTACACGTGAAAGGGATCTAGGAGGCCTTTAGTGGAGGCCCTGTTACATGTCATTGCATTCTACAAAACTAGATTTTTTCCATTGGCTTCATGTGACAAGGCCCTCTCTGCATCAACACCCTAGTTGTATCATTACTTTCCAAGAGATGTCAAGGTGACTTTATCCCTTCTGAGTGTCCTCCAGGCAGCAGCCAAGAAGACTATGGTTTTGTTTGGCAGGTGGTTGTTTTTGTTGTTTTAACTATCTGTTTCAATTTTTAAGAAAGTACGATTTTAGTCTATTTTAATATGTTTTACTTGTGCATTTAAACTCTCAATGTTTTTCTCTGTTTGAATTGCTTTCGTGAGACTTGGCCTTTCCTCATTCACTAGCTCACTTACTATGTTCTACTTAGGCTGAATCTAAATTGCCATATAGTCCAGTTTGAAAATGCAGATTAAATGCATTGAACTGGATTATATGAGCCTACACTGTTCAGTTGTGAATTAGAATGCAACAATACAAGTGATCCTGTAAGTAAATTGAATAGATAATGACCATTGGTTTGACCAATCATTGTGGCACAATATTCTTATGCTGATGTAGATATGGTTTCCAGGACAAATGCCTCACATTTTCTCCTGCTCACAAGGCACCAATAATGTCTGGATGTGGTGGGGCTACTCTGTGGGAAGGAAGACAAATATATGCAGAAGAAGCTGTTTGTGGCTACAGAAGTAATGCTGCTCTTTCTACTGTGGTTGTCATCATGGATGCTACTCCCAGGGAAACTTACCTGTAATTTCTATTTGCTCAATCTATCTGGAAGGGAAAATGGCTGGAAATGCTGGTAGGAGTGTTGCTGCTGGATGATAGGGAAGAGTTAGGTACAGTAATGTGGTTTAACCATGATCAAGAGCTGTTTGTGGCAGTCTGTTCTTTGGTAGTCATTGGTACCAATATGGTGTAACCCGTGATTGCAAGGGAAAGTGTTTGTCTAGAAATGACTAACAGTTCAGGTGGAAAGCAACAAAGTTATAAGTGAGAGAAGAGCAACCAAATTTCTCATTAAAGCTGTTTTTTTAACCCCCCCCTCCACTTTGGGAATAGAATGCAAAACTATGATGATTCAATGTGATATTTGGTAGATCTGAAGTGCTGGGATGGTTGCAAAATATTTAAAAATTCATACTATTTGGAAAGAATATTTAGATGGCCACTTAATTAAAATGAAAAAGGTGAATATTTTAAAAAGGGAAACAAATGGATGTCTCATGAATAAAAATGAAATGACTAGAACTTGAACGGATAGAAAATAAAACAAATCAGACTTCTAGGAAACAGAGGACTTGTATTAAATTTCTGTACCTGTAAGATACAGGTTCAACTGCTTTGAGACAAGCCAGATATGTTATGTTTAGGAAGCGCTTTTTGTTTGTAATTGTACATCCACACCTCTTGTAACAATTTGCACACTGTTGTAAATATTCTCTTTTCTTTGCCTGTAGAATGTATACTTCCATGAAACTGTATTTTATTTTGAAATGGCGTTAAAAATACAGCCCTCCCATCAAAGAACACATAATAATATAATAATAAAATCAAGGAAGTCTATAGTTTTCTTCATTGTCACATGGCCTAAGTACTTATGCAACATTTCTTCTTTATTCATAAAATGCTTCTATCCTTGTAATTATTTTTGCTCTTACTGTCTGAACCATTTCCAAATTTTCAGTGTCTTATTCATAGCTTCTGGTAGTAGGCATATCCAAGCTGTACTGGTGGGGCACCTTATTACCATCACATTCTTTGCATAACATTTTACCCTAGAGTGATTTTCCTATTATGCTTCCATATTATAATGCATACACAATAAGTAACATGTCTAATTTCACCATGGCATTTCTTTGCACATTACAGTTTTCTAGGTTTCCATCCAAAGTGAATTTTGAATTGTTTCTCTCTCGACCAGTTAGTATACTAATGTCTTTTATTCTAGACAGCAAAATTTGCCTTTCTATTTCATGGTGTCCCAACTTCTTTTATAGTGACACTGTTTTTCCCTACTACACATCCCATCTAATTTGATAGAAGGTTTCCACTATAACCATGTTTAACTGTACTGTACATTGACTTACTTGATTTTTAATTATTCTACACAAGTCAATCGATTTTTGGACATGTATAATTGTTTCCTTGTTTAACATTCCAGTTATGTTACATTGCATTGCCAGACTGTATTTATATTTGATACATTCACACAGGTGTACATTCATACACCTTTTTAAAGGTGAAAACAAATGTAACAATCAATTTATATTAATTCAGGTGTTTTCCTGCCTTATCCTATTGACCCAGGTTGGATAACTGCATTTTACAATATCCAAATACATTCTGTTCCTTTGGTATGCAGTTGTTTATTCCCATTGGAGATCCATAGTGAGCATAACCTGAAATATTTGTTGTTTTGGACCAGAATTTCATGAAGTTTCAGTAGGTTTGCCCAATTCTGTTTCGATCTAGCGGGTTCTGGGACCTGTAGTTCAATAAAAGCAATTTTTTTTTAAGCTCAGGCTTTGAGTATAGGGCTTTACATTTCCAACAACATCTTCCTCAGGCATTTATTTCAATAGAGGAATCATATCTGCACATGCAGACATTGAAAAAAATAATATGCCAGTAATACATTTCAAAATACAGTCAGCCTTCCATATCTGGGCGTTTTTCATCTATGGATTCCACCAATCATGACTTAATAATATTCAGGGGGAAAAATTCCAAAGACTAATACTTACTTTTGCCATACGCTAAGAACTATGCTGCCATTTCAGATTAGAACCAGAAGAGTTTGGGATTTCAGATTTTTAATACCTGTACTTGCATATATGTACATAATTAAATAACTAGAAGGTGGGACACAAATCTAAACATCAAAATAATGTATGTTTCATATATACCTTATACACATAGACTGAGGATAATTTCTACAAAATGAAGTAAAGTTTGCATACGTTAACCTATTGAAAAGCTAAGGTGTCATCTTAGCCATCCATGCAGGCAATTTCAGATTTTGGAATATTTTGGATTTCAGAATTCCAGATTCTCAACCTGTATACCATTGTACGTAATGGGATTTGCACATCCTGTCTCCACCATGGGATCCTGGAACCAAACCCCAACAGATATTGAGGGCCTGTTATATTGATAAATGTATTTATCCTTCATGATTGTAGCACTTTAACACCCCTTTAATTGCCATTGCTTCTTCCAATGGAACCGTATCATTACAACTTCCAGAAAGCAACAGTGTTTCACCAAACTACAAATCTTAGGATTCCATAGGATACAGCTAGCAGGTTGAAATCTCTTTAGATTGCCAACTGTTATTATAGTGTAATGTGAAAAAACCTTACACTTCCCTGTCATGTGGTAAAGGAAATGTAAAGGTACCCAGTATTGGTTCGAAAATTGAAAGAAATTATAGATTGAATAGAGTGACTTGCTTTGTAATCTACTTATCTTAAAAGTTAATTTGGTGGCAGGTGGGGATGTCAGGTGATTCTTTTGGATCAGTTAGTAATTTTTTCTATAGTGGATAGTTTCATTCCTTTTCACCTTCTCTTCTTTCTGTGTATCTTTTGTAACCATTCCTTTGATAAGGATTGCAATCATGGCTGACATATTTAGGTATCTTTTCAAGGCTTCCCTTAGACCTGATACTGTTGATGTCAGATACATAACTTAGGACCTCATTTGACCGGGGGGAGCCATCCCAACTGCCTACCGCATCTTTCCCCGTCTTCTCCCCACATTGCCCCATCTTTCTCTATCAAGAGTTGATTGATATCTGACTCCTGATAGAGGTCTTTGGGCTCCATTTCCATGCGCTTGGGAATCAGAGCACCATGGAGTCCCACTGGAAGTGCCCTTACATTGTCTGATGGCCTCCGTGGGACTCCTATGGGTCTCTGTTACACAAATGCATGGAAATGAAGCCCGAAGATTATATGATAAGAGCCAAACACTTCCCCCCCCTCTCCCTCCCTCCTCCCTCTCTTTCTTGCTTACACATGTGAGAAACTCTCTGCCCCAGAGTGTGGTGGAGGCTCCTTCTTTGGAGGCTTTTAAGCAGAGGCTGGATGGTCATCTGTCAGGGGTGCTTTGAATGTGATTTTCCTGCTTCTTGGCAGGGGGTTGGACTGGATGGCCCATGAGGTCTCTTCCAACTCTATGAGTCTGTGATTCTATAAAATATCAGTTACTTGGCTGTGAAACACCCTAGATGGTTGAATTTCAGCTCCCATGATCCACAGCAAGCATTGCCAACAACACCACAAAGTTAGAGAAGGCTGTCCTAAAATGTCCATTTCTTTTTCCTATGACTCTTGAGAAAAGCATTTCATCTTTGACTCTGTCATAGCCTCAGGGCCTGTCCAGACAGTACCTTTATCCCAGGAGCTTCCACAGCAAATAGGAGGGTGACCAGATGCCATTCCCTCAAAATGCAGAAAGAAGCGCTACAAACAGCAAAAAAGTGAGATTTTCAGATGCAGGAATATCCCGGTTGTGAACCAAAAATATGGATCTTCGCATGTCTGTATGTCCCTGCAGTCGGAAAGCATGGGATTTTTTATTTGGGTTTGTTCCTGGGTTTTAGATGTTTGTTCCTGATTGGTCAGTTCCTAAAAAGAAGGTGACAGTTGAGTAGAAAGCAAAAGCTTTGTCCTGGCAAGAAGAACTTTGTCCTTCACCTGTTTAATGAAGTTTGTGGCAGAAAAACCAAGTTCCTGGGGTGCAACAAGTATTGTCACAGTACTATTTACAGGAACAGGAACAGGAACAGGAACAGTCTCTTTCAAACCAGGAACAGAATGCCATTACTATAATTATTCAAAACTTGTCTGGCCATCTGTCCAGACAAGTTTTGTGGTGTACTTGTGCCAGGGAAGAACAGGGTGATGCTCCTAGGTAATATATGTCGGTTCCTCATTGGGTTTATACTAACAACGTGGGGAAATTTTATTAAATGGCAAAAACCTACTACTGGCTGGAGGGACATTGACGTAATGGAGAGGAATGTAAATACTGAGAGCCAAGGTCATGCAGGTGGATAATAGGAACATATATATATATATAACACAGGAACATCACCCTGTTGTTCCATGCCACAAGTGCACCACTAAACCCACCTGGACAGATGTCCAGTCAACCTCTAAAAAGTGTCAATAATGACAAAGTTCTGTTCCTGACTTGAAAGTGTGTTTTCCTGTTTCATTGTGTAGTGCTCACTTGGGCAGATGTGGTCCTACCTACTTAGATTTATTTGTGCAGCAGATACTTCATGAAATGCCTGAAGGACACAGTTTCTCTGCCCAGGACAAAGAACAGAACTTTTGCAGCAATTCACATATCTACATATCTGCATTTTTTTTCTTTTTTCTGGCAGACATCCTGCAGTGGCCATCTTGGGAGCCTCTAAATTTTGCAACAAATCATCAAGTGTGGATGACGGAGGCGGAAATCCCAGGACCAACAGGTCTGTATGTAGACCTCTTCTGAAGTTCTGGGATTTTTTTTGTCCCTCACTAAAACATGCAATTTGGTGCTGTCTGGAACTGCTCCCAGTCAATAAATGTTGTTGGAACTGCTTTTTTTTCTTTCTGAAATAAAATCAAATCCTCACCAGTGTGTGCATTTGGCTAGCAACACATGTCACCGTATGCTTGCCTTTAAAAAGCTAAGTGGCAGAAAAGATGATTTTGTAGGACTGAACTCTGTTTCATCTTCTCTGTTGAACCCCCTTCTTTGACTTTAGAAGAAGAGAGAGCTGGAATGTTTCTCTTTCACCCATTAACTCTGAATTGCTGCAATAATTAGACAAAGTAAAATGAATATTAACTTATGCTTAACTGCCTTTCCAGCATGTTACCCTGCTTTGACCTAGTAGTGCTAAACCAATTTTTTTTTTAAAAAAAACTTTATGGATTTAAATAATCCGTTGCTCTAAAACACCCTCTACCCCTTCAGCTACTTAACCACAGGCCTGGCTGCCCTAAATCCTTTTCTTATACTTTGTAGCTTTTTAAGCAAGCCCCCTCTTTAAGTAGACATAATCCCTTCTCTGTAGAAAACATGAAAGACCTTGAACAAATCAAGATTTCTCCATGGAGAATTCAGCTAATCCTGTGCTTAGCTCCTAACAAGGAAATCCATCTCTCCACCAAGCACCCCATTACTAGGACTAATGCCTGACTTGAATAGCAAGCAAATTATTGTGCTTTAATTGTGGCATTGCTCCGTCACATGGAAAACTTGAGGGAGGAATATGACTAGGCTTCGTTGGGAGAGACAGGTCACGCCTTTTCATTGTTGTTCAGGTTTCTGTGATTTAAAGCCAAGCTAAATTAACTATTAATATGGACTGCACACATGCTTATGATTAGATGACACAGCCATGCTGCAGCTCTGCTTGTTTGATTTCCACTAGAAGAGATTAGATTTTATATATACATGTATAAAGAGATTGGGAGAGAGAGAGAGAGAGGGGTGGTGGTGGAATGCTGTGTACAATTTAGGGAAGTGTATGCATTTTGAGGGAAGATGAGACAGGCTTGTTGCAATATACTGGTAATATCATACCTTCCAGCTGTCCTGATTTGGCAGAGGCAGTCCCATTTAATCCTCTATCATTCCATTATTGAACTGCTTTTTCAAATGCCCCAGTTTCTTGCTTCCTCCCACTTTCTCCCTTTGTCTCCAGTGTATATCAATTGCTGAAAAAGTAGTTTTGATGCAATTAATCTAGTAGAGAGGAAAAAGCTAACTGCTGCAGTCTCTTTTAGTTTATGTGTTCTTCATCATTTGTCATCTTGTTTGTCATCTTGACCACACTTTAAGGCTGGACCTTTATGCTTTATGTCCCAGGATCTGATCCCAGATTATCTGCTTTGAACTCAATTATATGAATCTCTTTTGCCAGATAATCTGGGATAAGGGGATAATTTGGGATCAGATCCTGGGATATAGGACAGTGTAGATCTAGCCTACGGTTGCTTGGCCACGCCATGTCCCAGTTTTCATTTGTGAAATCTCAGAGTTGAGTGCAATAGTAAAATCAGGAATGAACACATAATTTATGGGATTTGAAGATGATCTATTGAAAGCTGGCTACAGCATCCCATAACCTGATTTTGAATCTAATTAAGTTAAGAAGTAGTTACTAGGCACTTAAAGTAACTATACTGTTGCAACACAAGTTCTGTATTGCAGAGGTGGAGAATCTGTGGCTCTCCAAATATTGTTGGGCCACATTCCTGACCATTGGCTGTGTTGGCTTGATTTCATGAGAGCTGGAGTCAATCAACCTCTAAAAGATCACATTTCCCCCATCGTTGCCACAGCAGAGGTAACTTGGTATGCATCTCTCTTTCCCGCTGAAAAATACTTCAATCATTTGTAACCGTTCTTCTTGACATAGTGCAGGATGAGTAGCTGTGGGGGTACAGCCACACGCCATGCTACATGTCTTGTGCAAAATCAACAAATTCTCTCTACAGTATTAGTTTTCGACCTATGGGTCCCCAGATGTTTTGGCCTTCAACTCTCAGAAATCCTAACAGCTGGTAAACTGGCTGGAATTTCTGGGAGTTGTAGGCCAAAACATCTGGGGACCCACAGATTGAGAACCACTGGTCTACAGGGCTTGGGTGCTTTTCACTACATAGATTACTACACAAGAAGCTAAGAATGGGTTCTAGTATTGCAAACCCACATTGCTGAGAGCCAGAGTGTACCAGGATACTCACTAGTCTTATTGCATCAATCCTGATGCAAATACTTTCAGTAAGTTGAAAGCACTTTTAGCCTAGTGCAGCAGTTTGGACATAACTCCTCCCCACTCGTGCATTGCTCCTCTTTGCCCATGCTCCCTCTTTTTACGTTTTTTTCCCTGAAAGAGTTGCAGAACTTCAAGAATTTACAGTCTTGCTAGACTGGGGCATAATTTTTGTACAAGTTTGCAGTTGCACCGGTAATAATGTCCACTTTTTTTTAAAAAAAGCACTATCCCTATAAACACTTAAAATATTAATTAAAAATAAAGATTCCTTTTGCAGTTCACACCTTTTCCTGTTTTGTGTATTCTGCAAGAGGGAGGTGTACCTATAATTGGCAAACATTGTTTGCAAAACCGCCATGCATGAAAGGGTGGTTTTACAAAACAGAGATAGTAAGTCCTGCAAATAGCAAGGAAATGCTTAATCAAGAAAAGAAATCCCCACAAAGCCACACAGTTACATGAACTGAAAAGTATAAATCAAAAAAAGGAAATGAATGGGGAAGAAGTGGGGAGTTATGGTGATGCAGTCTGAGGGCCTTCTGGGCTGCTCGCTAGGAGTGAAATGGCCAGGACCTAGCAGAAAGGGAAGTGGTTGAAAGTGGTGCCCTTAACATGCCCCCCAAATTTGCGCATTTCTGAAACTCACTGCAGCAGCGCTTTTGACCTATTGCCCCACCTAAACACACTTTGGAAACCCTCTCTGCAGCCTAAAAATGGATGTTCCCCATTTATTGCAGCCTGAGATTGAGCTGAAGGCTGCTTCGAAGTGACTTAAGAATCATGTGGTGTGGTCATGAGTGTTTCTACTGTGGTGGGAAGTTCCTGACACATGCTACAAGCCTTGTTTGGCAATCTCCTAAGTGTTTGGCCCTTTATGGACCATGCTAGGTCCAGTAGAGAAATTTTTTCAAAAAAATAGAAAAGAGGGAAGATAATCTGAAACTAAACTTCCAAGCCTTTTGTTCCTCTGTAAGTGCTTTATTTAAAAGTTTGGTGTTTTTTTTGCTGTTGGGAGGTAGTTCAGGAATGTATCCCCATCGATACTGTATTTTGGTTAGTATCCGTTTATTTTAAATAATGTTTTGGTTGATGCAGTTTTTCAATTTTTAGGAAGAAAATGCATTCTGATTTTTTTTTTTAAAAAAGAAAGAAATGAAAAAAGAAAAGAGGGCACACAAGGCACCAGATATTTCTTGAAACCAGTGAGCTAATTTTTTTCCTTATTATAGACACTTCATGGAAATGCTTGTGCTCAACACAATAGAACTGTATCTATTTTTATCTGCCTGGTGTTGCATTATTACAATATACAATGACTAGAGAGTAATATATTAAGAACACTATGTTAATCGGACCTAGAAGCATATATTCCATATCTGTCAAGTGGTGCATTTCTGTCATGATTTTTTTTCACCCTGTCCTGACCTCTCCCTCTAGAATTTGATTATGGAGCTATAAGGAATTTTTATCTTTCTGGCAATATAGGAAACATAGTCATACCTAATAAAAGTACAGTTATGTTAATTCCAGTGATTCTTGATGAAAACAGCCAAAGGCTCTTTCATACTACAGAAATATAGCACTATATACTACAGTAAGCTCCTTGTATCTACAAGGGGATAGATTCCCAGCTGGACAGCCATGTAATAATAGAACATCTGTTCCTGGCATTCCATAGAGTTGTGTTGGATGATCTAGAACAGCCGTTCTCAAACTGTGCTCCAAGGAGTCCTTGAGGCTCCGTGAGAGGTGCTCAGGGGCTCCATGGGTATCCCACCTTTTCTGGGGTTTCTGCTATTACTACTACTACTACTACTACTACTACTATAGCTATTTTTAACCTGCCTTATCTCCTCGGAGGGACTCAAGGTGGCTTCCAAACATAAAACATAAAATTGGCAAACATTCAATTCCGTTACATCAACATTGGTACATTTATACAAATAAAGTAAAATAAAAAAGTAAAATATTACTACAAAGGCTAGATGGCCGTTTTTGGGGGGTGCTTTGATTGTGTTTTCCTGCATGGCAGGAGGGCATTGGACTGGATGGCCCCGGGCTCTTCCCCTGAAATACTGTTATGTTTATGTCGGTTAAAGGTGTTCTTTATTTTAAATATTGTAATTTTTTTTGCACTATGTGAATTAGTTCCCACAAATACTCTCCATCCATCTATCACTGGCCCATGCCTGATATATAATATAATATAATATAATATAATATAATATAATATAATATAATATAATATAATATATATAAACATTTTGGGGGTTCCACAAGAAACCTTTGCTTCAAAAAGGGCTCCACAGCTGAAAAAGTTGGAGAACCCCTGGTCTAGAGATTTGCTATATCCTCCAATGCAATTCTATGGTAATGTCTCCGGGGAAATATACCACAGGGCTTGGAGGATCTAGTAAATCCCCCCTTCCTTTTATGTGAAACTGTGGATATTGGTTCCATGGATATGTTTTGTTTTGTTTTTTTGGTAGTAATTTAAATCCTATGGCTGGGAATTGCAATATGGTGAGGTACTGGAGCTCCTTGACTGATAATTTGAAATCTCTCTCTTTAAACTTTAAATCCCGGTACTCCATAGAATTGATGCATGACACAACCATTGCATTATAACTGAGCATTGTCACATATGCTATTTTATGCAATTACTTTCGGCATCACTTAGCATCTAAAACTGGACAGTGAAAGAAAATCAACATATTTGGAATGTGGTGAAGAAGAGGTCTATGGATACTATGGAGCACCGAAATGACCCATAAATGTATCCTAGAACAAATCAAATTCAAAGTTTCTATAGAAACTAACACACTAAACTGAGGAAATCATTCTTTGGTCATATCATGAGATGACGTGACTAACTAACTAACTAAAAAGGTTAATAATCTTTGGCGAAGTAGGAGGTGGTGGGACAGACGAAGACTGAATTACAAGTGGCTAGTCTCATTCAAGGAAGCCACAGTTCCAGGTCTACGAGATATGAATGAAACTGTCTATACCAGGGTGTCTCAGAGACCTTTCATTCATAGGATTGCTCTAAGGCAGTGATGGCCAACCTATGACACGCGTGTCAGCACTGACACGCCTAGCCATTTTTGCTGACACGCTGCTGCATGCAGATTGATTGGATGACTAATGTCTTTTGTGGCCAAATTTGGTGTGATTTGGTCCAGTGGTTTTGTTGTTTACTCCATGGGATTTATGCACATTACACACACACACACACACAAACACATAATCATTCTATTATTATTCTATTATTATTGTAGTATATTATTATATTACAATTATATTATTAATTATTCATGACTATATTGAAACTTCAATAGAGAGAAATCAGCATGGAAATTGCAAGAGGTACCATAGATTGTTATACTTGGAAATAATGGTAGTAAATAGTTTTTGATTTATTAAATACAGTTATATATTACAATTATATATTTTTGTTATTTAAACTATATATATTGTGAAATTATGGGGTTTTTTCTCAAAGTGACACACCACCCACGTCATGCTAGGTTTTTTGGTAAATTTTGACACACCAAGCCCAAAAGGTTGCCCATCATTGCTGTAAGGTGAAGCGGACATGAGAGCAATGTATTTATTTATCGTGTCAGAAGTGAACCGAGGGTACAAATTGTAATGTATTTGAAAACACAAAGTTAAAAAACACACAACAACAATAACAACAACAAATTGGCATTATAATACATGTCCTTTGCAGAGTTCAGACTGCATTGTAATAGGTGGTTTGTGGTTTGCTCTTCTCCGGTGGTGTGGGGTGTAGACATCCTGTGATAATGCGGCATGTTTAATTAAGAGCCACATCCACTGTTTTAACGTGGTGAGATGTTTTCCACATTGGGCATGCATATTCAGCAGAAGAGTAGCAAAGCGCAAAGGCAGATGTTTTCACTGTGTCTGGTTGTGATCCCCAGGTTGTGCCAGTCAGCTTATGTATGATGTTATTTCTAGTGCCCACTTTTTGCTTGATAGTCAAGCAGTGCTTCTTGTAAGTCAGGGCACGGTCCAGGGTAACTCCTAAGTATTTTGGTGTGCTGCAATGCTCCAGTGGGATTCCTTCCCAGGTAATCCTCAGAGCTCGAAATGCTTGTCAATTCTTAAGCACACGTATGAGTTTTAGATGGATTAGGGATCAGCTGGTTTTCCCTGTAATAGCCAGTAAGAGCTCCTAAAGTTTCAGAGAGCTTCTGTTCAACTATTTCAAAGCTCCCTGCTTGGGCTATGATGGCACGATTGTCAGCATAGATAAAACTCTCTGTGCCTTCTGCTAATGGCTGGTTGTTTGTGTAGATGTTAAACTTTGATGGAGAAAGCACGGTCCCTTGAGGCAGGCCGACTTGCAACATGAGAACAACTAACAATTATAAAAACCTAGCAATCTTTTATTCCCTTACCTAGGAATAAGCTACACAATATTGAGTGGAATTTATTTCCTGCAAAGACATGTTTCACAGTTACTCTGGCATGTGTGTTGGCATCAGTGATGTAATTTCACATTTGGCGAATAGGAGATTTCAGTGCATGTGGAACAGTTTTCCACAAAACTTGTAATACATTATTATGATATCTACTCTACTCTCAGTGAGTTTGAGATATAAAGCCAATGTATTTGGGATAGTGTTTATTTTATATCCTTTTAAAACATCATCCAGTAACTATAACTGTGTTATCAATCACTGTTTAAAGAAAAAGGCAGGTATGTGATGACCCATTTCTTGGGAGAGAAACTCAGTGTGTAAATGCAGTGGCTTATAAATATAGGTGGGTCTGAGGAGTAATCTTATGAGAACTAAATCCGAAGACTGGATGCATCCCACAATGTTATGTACATCAAATTGTAATCTGCAAGGGTTATCTTTTTACTATGAGCATGACCTAAAGAGAGAAGATGAAGGTCTCCTATTTTGGCAAAACTGTATGAATGTTATATGTTTGCGTGTGCGTATGAACTTTATTACATAAGGCAGGCAAACCAGCAATGTAGCTACTGGTTTGCCTCCCCATCATTGGCTCCCAATTTCAAAATGATCACTGGATCACAGAATAGTGAATCAGTGCAATTGTGCTGTTGAAGAGACGTGTCATATTGAAGAAGGTCAACCCAGCATGTATCCATTATCAACAATAACTTGATTATAATGTAATAGTGGGTTGGTAATATAAAGCTCTATATAAAATATATGAATTCATATATTTATATATTTATAAAGTAGACACCTAGAGGAAATATGCATCAGATATCTATTTAAAAAGTATGTAAACATTATCTCATTAGTTTGTTCTTGTGATGCAAATCATTGGGATTTCCCAACAGATGACCTGACTAATCATTCGTATCTCAGTGATTGGTTCTTCATGCTTCCACACCTCCCTGTTTGCATTAAGAAGAGCAAGTTCACTGGGAAAAGCAGAGGTGTAGGTATGTGGGAATAATGAAAAAGAAATACTTTCAAAGGCATTTACCAGCACAAATTGATCAAAACAAAAAAGGCTGTAATTGTCTAAGACAGTGCAACACAATACAAACACAAACACAAACACCGCACACAGACTTGCCTTATTCTACTCTAGAAGGCACAGAGAGAAGTAGAACAGTAGTTGCTTGTTGTCTGTAGAGGGGTGAAAATAAGTAAAATAATCCTTGTGACTGAAAAATTGCTTTATCGTCCAGTACAAAGGGCATCGATTACATTGCTGTTCTCTTGACCTGCCTGGGTTTGCCAACCAATAATTCCCACCACCCCTCCTGCAGGCTAATTTTTGCTGTCACCTTTCCTTTTCCAGAAAAACAACATTAGACCATGGGGTGCAGGGTTATGGGAAGGAAGCATTAAGATCAATAGAAGCTGAAGAAATGTTCAGGCTTAGGCTAATATACTGCAAGATTTTTTAAAACTCCCACGTCTCTGGCAGAATGATCCTGGGAGACGCCTGCTTTAATAACCTGAATGCAAAGATCTTGTTGGCTGTTCTTTCAATCTCTGGCGATGTTACAAAGCATTGACAAGAAGCAAGGATTAATGGGCTGTAGTTTTACAGGAGTTCCACTAGATGATGGTATAAATCTTCATAATGAGCAAGAAGAAAATGGGCAGCTTGAGCTGAAGCTCAGGGGAAGAGGGTGTCTACCCAGGCGGTGACATGGTGAACCAGAACTTCCCCAAGTTGTATCATTAAAAGGCAAGAATGCACAGTTCTGTCGGCCATACAGATGTAAGCAGCACTCAACGACATCATAATCTGCTGCAGAAGAAAGGCATAGAAAATGAAGCAAGCAGATGACTTGCTTGATTTAAACATCAAATAAGGATCGTGCTTGATTTATTCTGCAAATTAGAACAGGCTGACGTCAATTCATTTGTAAAAACTGGCTTGCTAAATTGAGAGTAATTGTATAATTAGCAGTAGATTCATTACAGGATAACATAACCATTTGCATAATATGGAAATAGAAAATTAAAGCAGGGTTGTTATTTCACCTTCCACTGCCAGATGCTGCAGGGAAATGGTGGGGCAAAAGTGGCCCCATAGAAAAAAAGGAAGGGAAGGAAAAAGATTGTCCAGTGCTAGGTACAGGTTTTTCTTGAGGTCTTGACTCAAAGCTTTAAAAAAGTTCTGGGAGATTCTGGATGTAGTATTAATAAAAGTGACTTTCCTGAGGCCGTTCTAGGGAGTGTGCATGAAGGCAGCAGGTCAATATCTTTGAATGCACTAGGGCAGCTGTCTCCAAACAGATGTCCTCCAGATGTATTGGACTATGATAGCCACTATCTCTGTGCTGGGTGGGGGTAGAATAAGTGAATATATAGCAGTTATGAATCCATCAATCTAGATTACGAAAAAGGACCTGCCTCAATTGCTGTTACTTAGAGCTAGGCCACAAAAGTCACTTTTTAGATTTTAGAAAGATGATACAAAATACTTAAACATAAATTCTGTGAATTTATTTTGATTTACTGTATTTCTACACCCCCCCCCCCCCGCCCCCATCTCACCCAAAGGGGACTCAGAGCAGCTTAAGGATCTGCTCAGTCAAGGATCAATACTATTCCCATGTAATTGTTGTTGATCATAATATTACCAACACAAGCTGAGATTCATCATTGGGAGATACACATGTTCCATGTAGTTACATCTCAATAGGTAAATCTCAGGATGTCACCCTTTCAAAATTCACTTTGTTAATTGTAACCTTCTCCAACATGGCCATTTCTGAGTTGTTGATGATTATAAGGGGATCAGCAGCAATACATCCAGCTATATTTATTTAACTGATTATGATGTGACAACACTTGCAGGGACCTATAGTGTCACTGGGAGATCCTTGTAACATTCTTGTAGCACACCCAGCTAAAAGAAAATATTTTCCATCGATTCCCTTGCTTTCCAATGTCTTCAAATGGTGGCATTGGGGGTGTTGCACAGTTAAGAGATGGTTTTTGGTAAGGTAGGCTGGTCAGAACATAATCCCAACCTAGCAGTGATAGAAACAATGTGTGTTGCTGTCACAAGTAAGACTTACAACATTGTAATTTATGTATTTGGAGGGGAGTACTCCACACTCAATATATGATTGGAAGAGATATGCCACAACTTTCATTGGTCACAGCTGTAAATGTTGGTTGGCTTTCATGGATTCATATTCAGACATCAACCAAACTGTCTGTTTATTAATGAATCTGATCCTCTGGTCCATTGCTGGAAATCTTGGGATGGAAGGAATGAGTCACAAAAGCAGATCTCCCCTGACCGATGTAGTCCCCCTGCCAGTGAGGGGTCCAGGAAAAGCACCAGCCCCCAAGCTGGGCCAGACCAATTATATGCCACACCCCCTGAGTCCCACAAGGAAACCCCCTTCATTATCAATGCCAAAGAGACATCCTGTACGTCCCAGCTCCAGGATCCGTGTCAACTACCCAAATGTCATGACAAATGAAGAGGAACCTCACATAACACACCACATAACAAGTATGCAGAGCCACAACTGTCCACAGGGTGTTTGGTTGGGATCAGAACTGGCCCTAGGTATTTTTCAAGTGTAGACGAACAGAATTTTGGCGCCCCCCCAAACCAATCACTGAAAAATAAAAGCCTTGGATAAGCGAAAATGTTGGATAATAAGGAGGGATTAAGGAAAAGCCTATTAAACATCAAATTACATTAAGATTTTACAAATTAAGCACCAGAACATAATGTTTTACAACAAATCAACAGAAAAAGCAGTCTCGACTGCGCCCCCGTATGTTTTGCGCCCAAAGCGACCACTGTGATGCCTCATGGGCCTTGTAGTCCTGTTCCTAGTGCTATCGTGGCAGATGAAGATGAAAACATGGGGTTTTCGCCGGTTCAACAAGAACCGGAGTCCCTTCACCTGCCGGATGTTGATGTTTGTCCTCAAGAATTCAGTAAAACAGACCTTGGGCATTCCTCGCCTCCGTTTCCCAGGAGGGAATCTTACTCTAGAGACAGAGGAGTCAGAGAAGCAAATCGCAGGAGTTTACGGATCGCTGCCAAACAACAGGCTGATTAGGCCTGCTTCCCTTGGAAAATTCTAAGGAGTCTTGCATCTGGACAGAGTTGGGTTTCGCTTCTCGTTCTCTAGGGAAAGAGATTGTTGGCGGGAAAATGAGACCCAATATAGGTGTTTGACGCGGGAGATTCTTTGCGGAGTCAACAGAGCTGCTTCAGGAGTGAGATCGTGTGTGGACTTCGTAACCCCAGTTCCTTGCTTCCCGGATCAAGAATTCAAGTCCTGCCTTGCTTTGCTGTTATCCACGGACCTTGTTCCAAGATTCACTGTTTGCCTTGTTTCTAGTCACGGACCTTGTCAAAGAACCAAGTCTATTTCCAGCCTTGTTGTCAAGCTTCCTTGGACTTCTAAGATTCTGACATTTCCCCACACTATTGCTTGGCAATAGTGTGTGTTTCGGTATTGGATAAAGAACTTTGAACTCTAACATCATTTATTGGACAATACATTTTTGGACTATATTTGACCTCATTTGAAAGGTCTGCTTCTGAACTATATTCTTCACTTGTTTTTATTGCTTTTATATATTTCCTTAATAAAGATATTAGATAGAGATTGGCCTCCGTGTATGGTTCTTGGTGCCCAGCTGCCAGGGGTCTGACAACCACTTAATTTGCCTCATTGTTGGACCGGCTCTGGTTGGGATGCCACTTTGGAAAGGACTGCTGAGCACACATGAAAGGAGGGCCTATATATTGCCAAACCTGCATTTGGGTTACTCCAGCCTGACCTGCCAATCTGTGGGTTCAAATCACAATTTAAATGCATTGGCTGATGGTTCCCACTTCCCCAAGTGCCATGTCAAGTTGTGTGGGTCCCTGGGATGAAGGAACCAATAATCGGCCATGGGGAAAGCTCTGCTAGAGTCTGTAGATTGCCCTAATTAGCAAATTCAGTTGCATGGAAGGTTGCACAGTTTACCTATGAGTAGAATGCTAATTTACAGTATTTATGGTAACATATTTAATTCATCAAAAGTTTTTCCAATCAGAACCTGAGGTCCCATGTTCTTCTATACAATTCTGCACTTCAGGTAAGTTTGTCAGCTAAGGCCCTTCTGAATGTCTTGCCAATGTCTGGATTATAATTGGTAGGAAAGTTGGGAGACTACACCTAAGCATATAAGAATGGATAAATTGCTGGCTGGATCCAATGAAAGCCCCATCTAGTCTAGCACTCACTTCCAGCAATGGTCATCCATGATCATTGTAAGTCATGTCCATGGATGTTTCATTTGAAAAGTTGTGCCTGCTTGAAGCCTAGATGAATTCTTACAAGTTAGTAGATAGGGCCTACCCCAATCATTTTGATGCTGAAGAGAGAGCAGGAAATAGAGCCTTTTCCCATCTATTAAAAACTAACAGCATAATAGCTAAATTGAAGAAACAAAAACACCACAAATGTCTTTCTTTCTCTCTGGGAATCATAATTCAGCAATAAAAAAGTAAATAGTGAATAATGGATGACTTTTAAAAAATGACAACCCACATCTGCCCAGTGGTAGAACTGGAATTGACAACTGGTATGGTCATTTTGAGAAAGAAAAATAGGAGGCCAATAAATTATATAGCCTGACCATTCTTTGAAACAAGTAAAGATTGCCATGCAATTTCAATGCATGGTGTAGACAGCCTTGGTTTCTTAGTCACCACTTTTCATGAGTGCAGAAGTAAGGTGGGCAAGAGAGTGTCTAAGGTCATGCAGACATAAGCAGAATTTTTGTCATGTTAATGAAACTTCCCCGTATGACCTTTCTTTTGCTATGTAGACATAAATTGGCTTGAACAACTGCATCATTCTCATTACTGCAGATTTTGTTTCCATTGTACATTCAGCTCCATTCATCACTTCCCATTTTCAGGGAGGTACTCAGTATTCACTGAGCTTGAATTATCTAAGACAGAACACAGAGCATGTGAGGAATGGTAAGAATGGTTATTTATTTAACCTTAGGGATTTTTTTAAAAAAGAAGAGAACAAAACAACAAAAGCGAGCTAAAAACTTGTCACAAATCTTTTGCAAATTTATGGACCTTAATTTCTCTCTTCCCTTCTTCCTATTATTTCAACAAAGGAAGCATTGTGATAATTTTGTGGGTTTTCCAATCCTGGGTTTACTTGTAGGATGGCAAAAGGGGAGCCAGAAATTTGTAGAGCTTGAGATTGTAATGCTTGTTGGTAGTTCATCAATTTTTACAATCCTCAGCAGCAGGGTAAAATAGAGAGAAATTCTCACAACTTGACATCGGAAATGTTCCCAGACTTCAAAGACATTTGAGCTGCTCAGGTGGCTCCATTTCAATAAGCAAGAAGAAAGATTTGGAGAAATCTAGGAGTGAATGGCTTTCCATCGGGGACAGAACAGAAAAATGCATGAAAGAGATGAAATCCCTCTTGGTAGACCAGGGTTGAAATTGTCAAAGAAACAGAGTGACAGAGTGGGGGTATGTTGACTTCAAACTGCTTAGAAAAAAATCTTTCCTTCTTCTTCCTCTAAAGGAGGAGATCTTAACTCATGGCCCATGGCCTCTAGAGCTTCAGGGGGTGGGATACTCAAGAGAAAATAAAATCCCTTCAATTTCCTTTCTGCTACTTTGAAAATGTAAGTGTATTTTTCTGGGTAGGAGGTCTATACCTCTCATCAGATTCTCAGAGGGGTGTGTGACTCCCCAAAAGGCTACGCACAGCTGTAAACGAAGAGCCAGCATGACATCATTATCAGAGCAATTGACTAATACTCCAAATATATAAATTCATTTCTTCACTCTGCCATGAAGCTCACTAGGTGATCTTGGGTCATCCAATATCTCTCAACCTAATGTACTTTCCAATGATATTGTCAGGGTAAAAATGGGGATGATGGCCATGTCTGTTATCTCAGAGCTCCATGGGGTAGGTGGATATAAACCTAATTCTTAAAGAAATAAGTGCAGCACACTCTGAACCATGGAATGGAGCATATTGTTGTTGTGTGCCTTCAAGTTGTTTCCAACCTATGCGGACCTATCACTGGATTTTCTTGACAAGATTTGTGTTGAAGAGGTTGGCTATTGTCTTCCTTTGAGGCTGGCAGAGAGTGATTTGCCTAAGGTAAGTGGGTTTTGTGACAATACTACTAGTCTTCTTTCCAGTGTAGTGCAACAATTACTGAACATTTTCAAATTTACTGAAATTAACATGGCAAAATGATTGCAAGCAGTGGGATCCAAAAACATGTTTGAAGACTCTTGAGAGAATATGAGTATACTTCAATTATATTTTTGAAACACTCCTAACAATGTGCATAGTGTAAGGTTAAAAATATTAGGTAGGACCCAGAGTTCCTTTGAAAAGAACTTCCCTCATAGAAAAAGAAAGAAAATATTGGGATCCAATGCTTAAAGTATGAATGCAACACACACATACATATATTTGTAAGCACAGGTATTGTACAAAAGGATATATATCCTGACTTGATTGGCAAATAAGGCAATGCCAAAATGAAATGAAACAAAGAAAAACAGAATAATAACTCATTGTGGTATTGTGAGTTTTTAAAAAGTCAATCTCAGTGAGATTTTACATATTTTTGAGAATCTCAGAAAAATGCACAAGAATAGAAAAATGCAATAGGTGCTGATTTGTTGGATCAAGTAATAAAAATAGCAGCATTGGATGGATTGCTTGTGTCTCCGACATCAATTAGACTGTTCTTTTGTGCTTGCTGTGGATGTGAGCTTAGCTTCACAAAAGAAAAAAAAGATATCAGTTTTACACAGATGTGGACCTTTCACACCAAGTGTATCTTGCAGAAACCACAATGGGGGAAAATACCATGTGTTGTCTCGGTCTCATGCTGGAGGCGTGAACTGTTGTGGAGCTCGGAGAGTCCTCAAGACACAGCCTTGCTGAGCTGGAGATGGCCATTTTCTCCTAGAATCACACCAGTGGTGTGAGTTCTTCAAATTATTACTCATACATGTTCCATATTAGCAAGCTGCCACTGCTTGCATTGCTGGCTTGAGTGCCTACTCAGCTGTAAGAGCAAGTTTGCCCCTGGCCAACGTGTGAAACTGATTTCTTGATGGAGCTGATTCTGATTTAACACAAATGTTAAGGAGATGGAAGTCACAGTGAAGTGTCCACAATAATCAGATCAAGTAGGTTAGAGGGAAGCCTTCAGGGAAAAATAGAAGATGAAGCCTAGGACAAATCAGGACAGAGATGTGGCTCCTTAATATTAGTGGAGTTGAATCTGATTTTGGTTGTTGTATGAGAGCCAACGTGGTGCAATAGTTTGAGCATTGGACTAAGACTTTGAGGATCAGGGATTGAAGTCCTGTATAATGGAAATCCACTGTGTGACCTTGGGCAAGTCACACTCTCTCAACCTCAGAGAGGGGTAAGGACAAACCCCTCTGAACAAATTTTATCCTATGATAGGGTGGAAACAATTTGAATATTAAAGGAATCATCTGAGTTACTGGACCTACTTTGGGGATGCCATTCAGCACCTTGGATAGCTACTTTGACATTAAAAATGGAGAAGATTTCTCAGTTGATTGTCATGGAAGTTACCTGCACTGAATCTCTAACTTATCTTCTGACTTGCTTTTCCCTCAGATCCTTGTTTCTTAGTGAAACTGTGTGTACGGTATGTGATTTTCACATAGAAATTCATGCATATTTTGCCTTTCATGTATGCATTCCTTAATGACACTTTTCTTAATGTGTACCTTTTAGTATGCGATGTCACTGTTGAGTGAAGTATGTTTGTGAACATTAAAGGCACACATTTTAAACTATGCACATTTACTTGTATATATTTCAGAGGGAGCAACTGGCAAAATCACTTATGAGTGTTCCTTGCCAAAGAAAACCCTACGAAACTCATGGGCTCCACCATAAGGTGACAGGCGACTAGAATGCATATACATACATGATTAACACACCCCCCACACAATTTTATATAGCCAGAAACTATAGTTTTAAGTGTGGCAAGGTTTCATATAGCATAGCAGCTCCAATTTGCAGACTCTGAGTTTTCGTGGTACAGAAACTAGGCTTGAATGGTGACAAGGTTTTACAGAAACCAGGAGCTCTGATTTACTGACTAAGGATCTGCGTCACACAAGATCTGAGGTTTGTAGATGGTTGGTGTGGTTTTGCATGGTAAAGAAGCTCTGATTTTCAGACTGGCACTTTTTTCAATGTCTGAAAGTTATTGCAATGGGGCAAAAAGGCAAGATTAGGAAAAGTGTTCCCCAGCCCTGGCGTAAACCATTTAGAACAGCATGGAAAAAAGATCTAGGTTGCTGTAAGGCAGTTTTCTATTTAACATCTATTTACATATCGGTGGAAAAAGTGGTTATGAATGAATTTGAGAATAATATATATAATAATACAGTAGAGTCTCACTTATCCAAGACTCGCTTATCCAACGTTCTGGATTATCCAACGCATTTTTGTAGCCAATGTTTTCAATACATCGTGATATTTTGATGCTAAATTCGTAATTACAGTAATTACTACATAGCATTACTGTGTATTGAACTACTTTTTCTGTCAAATTTGTTGTATAACATGATGTTTTGGTGCTTAATTTGTAAAATCATAACCTAATTTGATGTTTAATAGGCTTTTCCTTAATCTCTCCTTATTATCCAACATATTCACTTATCCAATGTTCTGCTGGCCCGTTTATGTTGGATAAGCGAGACTCTACTGTACTATATTTATAATCCGCTGTATCTCCTCAAGGGGACTCAGAGCAGATTACAGGTACATATATGGCAAACATTCAATGCTGTTATACAATTGACAAAGACAGACAGTACATAAACAGAGGCAAGGCTTTCCTCTTTTCATCTCCGGCATCTGGCCATGCTTGGCCTGGCCATGGGGAGTTGCTGTTGTTTAATTTTCCACACCAAGGAACCTGTTGTCCATGGACGGCATCTTTCCTCATCGGATTTTTGCTGGCATGTTTTTCAGGGTGCATTTTACATCCCCGCCAAAGTGGTACCTTTTTATCTACCTACATTGTTGTTTTCTAACTGCTAGGTTAGCAGAAGCTGGGCTGACAGCAGGACTCACCCTGACCCGGGTTTGACTTGCCAACTTTCCAGCTGGCAGGATCTTCTATAACTGGCGGTTTAACCCGCTGTGCTAGCCCAGTCCTCCCTCTGCAACTGTAATTGTTTCAGTCCAGGAAAACTCGGTTACATATAGCTGAGTCTACTCATGTGTAAAGAAACCCAAGATGGTTCTGGATAGAATCAGGAAAAGAATTACTACTTTCTATGCAAAACTGAATGGTTTATTACAGTGCATTTGCTATGTTCATGACCCCCTGAGCAAATTATGACAATTCCTATACCTCTATCTCCAACCCTGGTGAAAATAGTTTGCAGAGCATTTGTTCATTTTAAAAAATTAATAGAGTAACTCACATAAATGGAAATCTTATCAAGGCTATATGCAAACAATCATCTAACTGAACCACTTAATTTTTATTAAAAGAATGGGGAAAAACTGAAATCAGGAAAAAGCATTCAGTGGAATCACAAGCTTAGAAGGACACACACACATATATCCACACACAGAGAAAGAGCTTTGTGCTAAATAGCAAAATGTAAATGATAATAACTTGTGAAAGCTTGAAAGTAGCCTATTATCTCAGTTCTGTAATTTTTTCTGTTCCTTTCAGGGTTTTCTGAACATGTGACTCTTAACGAATGCTAATGCTGTTAACCCCTTTATATGAAAACTGATTAGAAGACTGCCTTTCTATCTGCAGATTCACTCAGTAGCTCAAGGTCATCTGAAAATTGGGGATTTTGGATTTATAAATATCTCTGATGGAGTTGCACATCTTTACAGTAGAAGGTTAAGACATCAAACCCCAGGAGGGATTCCGTTCATTGGAAATGACACGTGGCTTCAAGATTTGCTTGAAATTCGTTCTAGTAACAACTTGGGATTTAACTATAGTATATTTCATGGCATTTTGTAGAACTAGAGATTGCTTTATTTCCTTGCCTAAATAACACAGATCTCCATTAAGCTATACGAATTGTAGCAGATCCAAGACTCCTGAGTACATATACTTGATGAAATGTGCATTGTTCCGGGGGAATAATAAGGTCTAAACTTGTTATAGGCTTGTCTCATTAAAAGTCACCTTTAAGAATAAAAAAACCCAGAATGATCCCAGAAAGCCTGTTCTTCCTCCAGTATAATCGAATGGCATCTCATAACCACCTAGCAATTTTTAATATCCCCTGGACTCCCTTGTATTATGCCAAAGCTCCGGCACTGTCAGGGAAAAAAGCCTTTCTGTCGTATTTAAAAGCAGTTATTGAGGCAGGTTTTACAGGCAGTGGACTAAGACAATTCAGAAACAATTGCTTATGTGATAGTTTGAGGATTTGTCCCTGTCAAACAGTTAATATTGCTCTAATACATGAAGTAGGCCGTATAAGACGACAATAATGAAAAATGTCAGGAAAGACAATATCAATTGTTATTCAACATCCACATCAAAAGATTACTTTTTTGTCAGTAGCTTTCAGAAAATGTATTTTCCATCAGATCTGATTGCGTTCCTCTTTGAAGTACTCCATCCTCCCGGTAGATTTAATGTGACATCCTGGCACTTTTTAGTCCCTGGGCCTCTGAGGCGATTCAAAGAGGCACAACAAGCCATCACAGGTTTATCCTCAAAGGCCGACACTGTCTGTCTGATTTATTGTAACTTTAAGAATCATCTCCAGCAAAGCATGAGCCTTCCTTACCCATCCGCAGCTCCAGACTTTTATCAGTTCATTGGTATGCAGCCTGTTCGTCTTGGAAGTGAGAGCCCTATAGCCACTCATGGAAAATGCATTACCTGCTACTAATCCTTTTTATCTGTAAAGTCTGTATTTTTTATGTATAAGTCATTTTGGGTTATCATAAAATATACATAATTCTCACTAGTCCCCCTTCTTCCCTCCCTCCCAAAAAGAAAGAGAGAGAGAATAAAAAAGAGAGCGAGAGAGCGAAATGAAAATGGAATGTATAATAGGTTATTCGCTCCTGGAAACCTTATCACTAAGGATTCTAAATAAACAGCTCTTTTTATGTAAACATGGAAGGATGTAAAATCATGATTATTTTCAATAGGAGGGCGCTTTCTTTTTATGTGCCTGTGCCCACCTTGTTTTAAAGCGAAATGCCAAGATAAATAATTTTAATCATGTTTGGGAGCAACTTTATTTTACACCTCATTGGTTTGTGGGGCTGAGCCATTGTAGGGCTAAATGGTCTCTCACACCTTTCTTGTCTCCTGTGCATGGTGGAGCATCAGAAACTCTTTAAATGTTTTCCCTTCCCTTGGACTCCTGATTGAAATTGTGGCCATTGTGACCTCATTGTTTAAGAGGCTGACAAGAAGTGATTGACTGTCATCATAGGGCTTCCTTTATCAATATCAGCCTATAAGCGAAAATGTGAGTACTCTGTTAAAAGGAATAGATAAATAAATTTATAGAACACTGTGTATATCATATATACAGTTCATGCATCATATGTTATTCTATAATGTTAGTATCTAGCATTTCCAGACCTAAAGCCTGAGAGGACCGATAAGAGCGCTGCATAAGAGAAGCTCCATTAGCTGAGCCTTCTTCCATCAGAAGAACATGACTGTTGGTGACATTTGTTTCATGGGTAACTCTAAAATGGATATTCATTCAGAATTGGAAATCTGGCAGTACTGAGTGATGAAGCACATCAAAAATGCAGGTGACAGCATTGCATTTTTTCAACTTTTAAAAACATGCCCTGAAGTACCCTCCAACATTTCACAGATGAAAAACAGGGCATTTGTGGTCAAGCAGCATCAGGAGAGCAAAGTTATTAATCAGGAGGAACACACAAGTAAGGAGAAGCAGCAACACCTTGTTTTTGCCTGAGCCTACTGGGAAGGGAAATTCTGCCCCATCCTCTCCTTTCTTCCCTCCCAAGTTAAATAAAAGCAATCTATTTTTGCACTTTAGCTGTTTTCAGCAATTGAAAAAGGGGAAATGTGGAAGGAGGAGAGAGAAATTGGGATCCTGTCTGATACCTTGCTTCTTTTAAGGAGTTTTCAATGCTGGGAAACTTTCAGACACATAGGTCTTCACCAAGGACCTCCTCGCACTGGACTTTTTTTGCCCTGTTCTTCCATTTGTTAACAGGCCTTGCTGAGCATCATCAGACAACGCTAGCTTGGCTCCATCCACATCCTCCCAAAGTGGAGGGGAAGTGTCGCAAGACACTTCCTCCTCCATGACGCATGACGTATCTCCAAGTATAATGGGGAAAGGTCAGAGAGGCAACATGCATTGTCACTCTTTCTCCCATATGATGGGGACAGGGACACCATATGATGGGGGAAGGAGGGAGGGCGTCACAAGCCATCCCACATGCTTTCCCTTTCACTGGCAACTGCGAGCAAAATGGAACAATCCCAGGGGCTGTGTGAAGGAGTCCTTACTTTCTAAAGTGCTTTAGTCTACATGCTACACTGTTGAAAAGTAGATTAACTGACATTGTGAGATTGGAAAAGTTGGAATATATGCCCAAATTCAAACATTAAAAATGTATTGCTTCAGGGTGCAGGCTAGCCAGAATCCATTTCATTATCATGTTTTCTTTCCAGAGCTTGGAAGCCTTGCCTTTTGGGATTATAACTCTCAGAATCCCCTAGACAATAGCCATTCTAGATAGGATTTTGGTAGCTGCAGCCAGAGCTGTCCTTAGGTAATTTTTTAGAGTAGGCAATCAGAATTTTGGCGCCCCACAAACCGGGGGAGGGGGCTGAGCAGCAGGGAGGGGAGTGGAGGGGTCTGCAAAGCGCCGAGGAACGCCTTCCTGGCAGAGCCAGGATTTGCCTGAACGGCGCCCCCAGCAAGATGGCACCACAGGCAAATGCCTAGTTTGCCTGGTGGGTAAACTGCCCCTGTCTCCAGCTCAAAACATTAATATGTCAAAGACTGTTTGTTTTGAGGAGTTTTCAACATTGGTTGTTTTTCAAAAGCATATAACTTCACTTACTTTCTAAGATGGTGTACAGTAGTCTACACTGTTGTGCTTTTTAATGAACATGTGGGTTAGCTGAATCTCTTGTTATTCAGCAGCCCTAAATGCAGAGGTTTGATTTAATGACAATTTGTTAATACAAAGAAGAACATGTCAGGATCCCTAGAAGCAGAGGCAACAGTGACCATTTTCTTGTTCCCAACCTTTGTAAATATTCTGTGGCAGGAGGGGCTTGAGAGGTGAAGCTTCTCCCCTCTGTTCCATGTTCCAGTGATTCAGAGTTCAGGGAAGAGGTCACCATCAAAGAGTGATATTTGAAAGCAATAACCTGGAACTTTTCTCTGAGGGTGCTTCTGTTCTTCCTTGAAACATGTGTTCTGTGAAGTCAGATCTGTGTCTCAAGATGAGTGAGAACATAATACCAGAAGGGTAGTTTGTGTTGCCTGTCATGAACTTCATAGGGTTTTCTTAGGCAAGGAATAATCAGAGGCAGTTTTGCCAGTTCTTTTCCCTGACATGCATACTGTATGTCTATTTTGGAGAAGACACTTGTGTAGGGAAACCTTGTTGAAGTTCAAAATCAGTCTGCTTTTTCTCTAAAATAGATATTAAAGTTGAAATTGTTGATCAATCCATCTCACATCCCTGAAATGGGATTCCTGCCTTTGCTTCTGGTGTTATTGAACTCTTTAATCTCAACAAATTCATTATGCATCCCAAGTTACAGGTTGATGTTCCTTGAACATATCTTTGACTTTTAAAAGTAAAAACAAGGAAGAGTCCCTGCTTCTCTTTTTACACTGAGGCTTCACGGGGGTTTTTTTTTTTTGGCTACACTATTGAATGATATGGCATTCCATGAGTCCATGTAATGCATAGAAATTTTCACTTGTTGGCTTGTTGCTGTGAGGGCTTGTGGCAATGGACTAAAGTCAATGCATTTGGATTTCTTGGCACACAGTGGGTGGTGTACAATCATTTCATGCATTCTTCCATGGCCAGAAACTAGCACGTGGAGCATGCTAGCATACCAGACACTGTGCGAATAGGCTATCTATGTGAATGTATAAAAACTACTGCTTGACTCACTCTTATCCAGAAATCTGAAATATTCAAAACCCAAACCTTTTGACATTAGCCACTCCTGCCTTTTGAGAAAGGGGGTAGTCGCATATCTAGCAGTCATTGAGTTTTTTCTCAGTGGGTGCTGATAGGGAAAAGAGAAGGGGAGAAGGAGGGGTGGACTCCACTTACACAAAGTCTCTGTTAAAAGCAGATGTCCCAGATGCTTGCATACTTGCCTTCCACGAAACCATTTGAGGAATGAGGGTCAGTACAGAGTAACCCCACTGGCCACCACCTGTATTCATTCCAGGGGGAATGAAAAATACTCACAAGGGAATGGGAAAAATATATTCTGCTCCTTTATTTTGCTATAAAAGGGTGGAAACAGAGCTGATAGATGGGGAAGTGTCTGAACCATCTTCAGTTTACAGGGCCATTATGTAAGCAAAGTCATTTCCCCTTCCCTCTCTTCTCTTTCCCTGTTGGATTTCTGGCAGTGATGGTGCAGGGGCTCCTGCAGCCGGGGGGTGGGGGGGAGGTTATCTTGGTGGATGCTGGACATGCGACTAACCTCTAGAGTCCCAAGAAGACATATCTGTTGCACCTGGATAAAATTTTAAAGAACACTAGAAAATAAGTTGGGGGACGGAAGAGCTGGTGGCCACATGCATTCACCACAATGAGTAGAGCAGGAAACTCATCCTTGTTGAAAAGAAAAGGAACCTAATGGGCCTCACTGCTTCCATCCTAAAAGGAAAAGGGCATGGCTGTGACACTTCTATCAATGGGAATACATTCCCAAGATTGTGCAGTGAATTATTTTGTTTTGCTGGGTCTCCATGAATTGAGGCCAGAATTATCAAGAGAGCTTGAAGGTCCGCACTGGGTTTTGGCACATGTCATGAGTATTTAAACTGAGTGTTTTGGCCAATCCCATATTGTATCTAAAGGGGGATTATTGGTTCATATTATGGCATGGCAGGCATTACAGGGAGAGTAGAAGAGCTGGTGTACACTTCAACACAGTTTAGGTGAAGAGTGGAGTTCTGGAACATCTCTTTAGATCCTGCAAGCTGCTGGTGGTGGAGGTTGGCAAAGCAGTCTAACCTTGGGATGTATGTGTGTTTTCTCTTATAAAGGCCTGTGACTTGGCAGGGAATATTCTGGGTTGCTCTTCCAGACTTGGCAACTCATAGGATTGGATTTTTCTCAAGGTCAGGTACTTCACTCAAGGGTAGGTTGAGGAAGTGGTTATGGGTTGACATTTGGTCTCAGCTAAGGATCATATCAGGTTGCTCCTCGCTTCTTTGCTTATTCCCAAGCACAACTCAATTAAATAGTTATAGCACAATAAAGTGGCCCTCATTTAACCCATTTTTCTGTGTCTGATCTTATTATTACATGGTTGGTCACCAATGAACTATAGTTTCATGATGTAGCACCTTACTTCTGGCTGAAATTAATAGGTGCTTTTACAATCTTAGTTCTGCAAAGATAATAGGTCAGCTGTGCTTCATTCTTAGCTTTTCTCTTTGCATATCTCAATTTCAGTTTCCCACCCCCAAAATGCCACTATTTTTGTTGTTTTTGAAATGGTCTTTTATTTTTACGGGCTGCACAGAATAAGACCAAGCTTGGTATAAATTTATCCAATGTGCCCTTTCCCCCATTTTTTCTTAAGGCACATTCATCAGACATGTAAATTCAGCTCAAATGTTAATTGTAACAGCATAATTGTGCAGAAGGGGTTAGCACAGATCAGCTATCATGGATTGAGCTTGTTTAAATCACGCAAGCACAATACATCTGTCAATGAGAGGCAAGCTGGAATGTGATAACACTATCACATATTAACAGCTACTTTAGTTGCCGGTTTGAATCTAGTTTTGCTTTGAGCCTTGCTAATGAAATGGCCTATTATTGGCAGACACATCAATCCATTTCACATGCATGCACTCTCTCATCTTGTTTCAGTCTGGTTTTCAGACTTGAGACCTCCCATCCCTGAAAAGCTTAGAATGAATTGCTTTGTGTGTCTGTCACTTCCATATAATCATCTGGTTCCATAATCCAGTATAGTCATCACTTTAACCCTAAATTGATCAAATTTTATGTGTCAGATCTTTATTTGTTCTAATATATGTTTTATTCCATGCCAGACATTCAGTTTATAGTAGGAATGAAAATAATATTTGAAAATATTCCAAAAATTTTAAACCCTCATCACCCACTGCTACATATTTTCTCAGGGATTAGGAAAACCCTGAAATATGAATGAAAATATTCACACTTTAGGACTCATTCTATGCAAAATTCTGTTCGGAAATATTATTTCCAATGTTTACATTTTTGTAAGGGCTTCAGCAGATGCCTTCTACAGTAGATGGTTTATGTTCAATCCTAGCGCCTCCTTTTAGTGCTGAGAATTATTCCTCCTTGAAACTCTGCAGAGCTCCTACCAATTGATGTATACAATGATAGAGAGTGCATGAGTGCAGCAGCTAGCCGCTATGATTAAGGATCATTGACACCAATGACTATAGGAAATAAACTTTTATTGTAGGAATGCCATTAGAGATAGGAAAGCTCTGTAAGGGGGCTAGGCTAGGCTAAACTAGAACAGCAAGAACTTTATCAGAAAAGACTGATAAAGCATAATTATAGCAGGGTACTTACCCTGCACTATTGTCTCTCCTGTCATCACATTGGGCTTAAATTGTGATTGGACCATTTCTTTTCATTGACAGTCAATGAATCCAATAGTGCTATTTTCCATCTGCTATGATATCTTCTGAAGTGAGGATCTACATTTCCAGATGGAAGGTGGTCCTGACAAGGGTTTGTTTAATTTGCCTTTCTCTTGGCACATTTCTCCCTTTCATCCTGCATTTGTGCCTCCTCAAAATCGACAGCACTGTTGGTAACAACTGACCTCCAGTTAGAATGCTCATGGGCCAGGGATTCCCAGGTCTTGGTGTTTATTCTACATTGTTAAAGATTTAGTTGAAACCCTTCTTTAAAGCTGGTGGAGGAGAATCATCACTTCATTGTTGGTGTATGTTGCCTCTCTGCCTAATATCTCGCTTTGTATTTTCACTGCCCCTATCTTATATCCACTTTATATTTTAAAGTAGTTCATAAAAGAATTGAGCAATATAATCACTTTCAAGTCATTAGGAACATAAATAACATAGTTTCCATATGGTGCCATGTTTTTCAGGTGGCTTTTGCTTCCCACATCTACAGTATTCTTTGCCATTCAGTCACTGCCTGCAGGGAGTAAGGAATCTCTCAGGGAAGGAAGTAATGGAGTCAAGTTTTTTTATTGGCAGTTACCAGGGACCTGCTCACACAGAATAGTGTCCAATGGTGGCTTTTACCTGTTCAATAATATCTTGAGAGTTTTATAGAAAGTTTAATTTTTGGCTTTTAAAACATAATGGACTTTCTACTCAAGGAGTGTTATGCTATTGATAAAATAAGGGTTTCATGTATCCACATGAAGTCTGGGAATTTATCCCCTGTCAATATAGGGGACATACTATATTTTGAAATTCCATTGACATATAGTGTACATCATAATTCTGAAGTTCTTTCCAAAGAATTATCTCGTGACATATTTGTTGGAGTGATGTAATAATAGTAAATATCCAACCAGTGACTAGAAGCTAAGTAAGCTAAGTAAGTGACTTTGTTTAAGCACTGGTGTATGTAGAGGAATAGGTTAAAGCAGTTATAAGAGATACTTTAATGGATTTAACATTAGCAGTCAGACTTGGGTTTCACATAAATCAAACAACACTGCATCTCAGCCTAATGCTCACCCAATCATTCATTAGCATCATTCAATGTAGATTATAAATATTAGTAATGAAAACTTTAGTACCTGAAGAGCCTTTCCTCTAACACAGCAATAATTGAACAATAATGACATTTTTATGAATCATGATGACTTGTATTGATTGGCACTTGGGGACTTAAGAAAGCTTTTTCAGACAGTTTACAACAGGAAATGGTTACATTATCAGACAACTAGGAGGAAGAGAGAGAGAAACAGATCAAGAGGGGGGAGGAAGGGAGGGAGAAGGAATGGCTACATGCTGATGCATGCATAATGATTTTCCTTACTAACCAATTGAAAGCTAAACATTCAGCAACAACCTGTTCTGGATTCTCCCAACGTTCCCAGAGACCAGGCCACCACATGGTACAATCTCCTACAATGAAGTGGTCCTCTTGAAAACATCTCGGGGGGCCAACCAACATGGGACAATTTCAACCATAGGTGTCTTTTTCATGCCCACACCCTTAATTTTAAACTGCATTTAAGCTAATTTCCCAACACAGAAGCATAGTTTATGGGTATTTATTGTGTTTTTGTAATCCTCTATATCACATGTATGGTGTCTATCACTGAGTCTACTACCTATAAGATGATTACATTCTTTGAAGAGTTCATGTAATCATAATGCTAATTTCCAAACAGTGATTTATTTGGTATGTTTTTGATGCTTGTGTACACTTGGCCATCCATATTTTCAGGGTTTGGCTTTTGCAGATTTGATTATTCAGGAATTTGATTAATATGTTCTTTCAGTGTTACTCTATAGTCAACTTTTGTCAGATGTTGACCATATAGAGTTTGGAGATTCCTAGGAATGAGTTCTCTCAGGTAAACAAGAAATTTAGCAATTTTAATTTGAAGATTTTTTTTTTAACTTTTGCAGGAGTCCTGATTTCCTAACCCCAGCAAATGTGGATGGCCCACTGTATTCAATAAATATTTTCAAAAGAGATGGGTGGACAGGCTACTGGGACAACTGCAAAGATCCAAAGATCCTGTACACATGTGTGCACACTTATCTATATATTGTGCAGAACACACTTGTTAGCATACTATTCATAACATCTTACATGATTCAGAAAAAACTTTGAAATGTATATTCGAGGATTTTTCAGGCTGGCCAGGAGATTCAGGGATCAATAAATTAAAGCAGGAACTTTTCCAATCTTTGGTTTTAGGAGCATATAAAGCTACTTTCTGCTAACTCAGAATATGTGTCCATCAACATATGTTCATTACAGGTATATGAATACCAGTTTAACTGCTATAGCTCCTTTCTGTGGAATCTGTAGTTTGGTAGGGCAATAAAAATGGTCTGGCAGAGAATTCTAATCCATTCACCTGAATTACAGTATCAATGGACTATTTTTTTATTTAAAACATTTATAATTCTGGCCTTTTGACCCCGAAGGGGACTCAGGGCACAGCACAACATATATACAGCAAGCACTCAATGCCAGAACATAAAATAAACCGTAAATAAACACTAAACACTAAAATCAGTTATCTTCACATTAAAACCATTATTTATTTAAAATTACAATTCTACAATTTCAGTTGTGGCTAAAGTTGAGGAATTCCAGGACATTGTGATAAATTTTCCAAATTCTGCATAAATCTTGATCTGCTACCTTATTGTTCCAGGTGAAGCGGTAAAAGAAAATATGATGGAGAATTCAAGGAAGAGCATCAAATGGTGTGAGGTGGGTGTTGTTTCCACAATCTTCAGCATCTATCTTTAAAAGAAGCAGTGGCATCTGGTGGTTGTTTGTTAGTGAATCCACTCTCAATATTAGTTTAGAATTTAAAGGGGTTATTCAATGTGATGAACTCATTAAGGATATAAGGTTCAGAACTTTGGACAGTTCTTTTCACGCTATTGTAAGACCTATAGTGCAGTGGTTCTCGACCTGTGGTTCTCCAGATGTTTTGGTCTTCAGCTTCCAGAAATTCTGGGTAAACTGGCTGGGATTTCTGGGAGTTGTAGGCCAAAACACCTGGGAATGCACAGGTTGAGAATCACAGCTGTAGTAGATTCACACTCCAATTACATGAAATCACATCTGGCACTGAATGGAAAGTGTAAGTTGTGGCAGCCTCCCTCCTTCCTCCCTCTCTCTCTCTCTCTCTCTCTCTCTCTCTCTCTCTCTCTCTCTCTCTCTCTCTCTCTCTCTCTCTCTCTCTCTCTCAATGATGGTTCTCCATGATTCCTAGTGAGACTTATTACCTTCTGTCATGGCTTTTCTGGCACATTATCGACTACCCTTTACTTTATGTATCATGGAGAAAGAATTGGTTTGAATCTTTCTCCACTTTAACTGAGGATTTACTTCATTGAGATATGGCTTCAGTGTTGCTCAATGTGCATTAACTTTCCAGTTTGTTTTCTGCTCTGAGGCAAACAAATGGCTAGAGACAAATGCATCTACTTTCTGCAATACTTCATGTGTGGGGGTGAATCCCTGGAGGATGTTGACTTTATCTGGGTTCTTTCATGATGTATTGCTACTACATAGCTAAGGCAATGTACAGTAGCATTCTGAAATCAAAAGATCAATTACTGTAAAAAAAAAAAAAAAGCTAGACTCTTCATACTTGCCCATCTTCTATGTATGCATTTCTTAGCACGGTTTGCACTCATCCCATTCTGCATGACTAAAAGACAGAAAATTAAACACCTAAATTAGAAATCTAAAAGAAAAACATACATAGATGGCAGTATTTGGTTTCAGGCTACTGTCTATTTCTTCATTTCATTCACCTGGTCTTGCTTTTGCAAAAACATATAAAAAGTCTGGTTTGAAGAAACAAAACAAATAAAAATGACATATGGAAGCTGTTCATAGATTTATTCTACTCCATTGAAACTATCCCACGATCTTAGGATAACAAGCTCTTGGAGAAGCTACTATAATGCAGCTTATTTTAAGAATTGTGCTTCTTCAGGATGTTTTTTGTGTTCTTCAAAAGAAAAATATAACAAATTCTTCTTTGAGTGTTGTCTCTTACTAATACTGAAATCTGAAATAAGATATTTTAAAAATTTACATGTTGCTTTGTTGCTCAGTTTGCTTAAACCTGTAAAATTGTCAAAGAGATATTCGCCAGAATCCTATATCACCTTTTATTTAATATAAAGACAACATGCTTATCATCATAGTAGGAGCAGGCTATACAGTAAGACCCTTGTATCTGCAGGAGATACAATCCCGATCTTACCATGATTAACAAAAATAATGGATAATAGGGAACTCTATTCAACAAATGATTTCCTGCAGAAGCATGCAATAGTCATGCTAGAGGACCTATGATACGTAGACAGCAACTATCAAATGCCTAGGGAGTACATATTTTGTCAAACTCAGATAAATGAAATTATGGGTATCAGTCCAGCAGATACAGGGATTGCACAGTCTACTTGCTTCCAATTTTGTTCTGCTTAAGGTCCAGATTAGATATGATCTAGCAGTCTTCTTCCACAAAGTGGACAGTAGCCCTATACCATCTCTCTCTGGGATGATAGTAACCCTGGGTTTTGAAGGCTATATTAACAGACTGTAAGCACTAGTAGGTTCTTCCAAACTGGGAATGCTATCTGTACATTCCTTGGAGTGGACTGTGTGCCTCTGATCCAAGATGCAGCCTAGCCAAAATTTGGGATGCTCCTCTCCAGAAGATGGACCAAGTATAAAAACTGGGCATAGTGACAGCATAGCAGGCATGGGCAAACTTTGCCCCTCTAGGTATTTTGGATTTCAACTCCCACAATTCCTGACAACCAGTAAGCTGGATGGGATTTCTGGGAGTTGAAGTCCAAAACACCTGGAGGGCAAAGTTTGTCCATATCTGCTGTATAGGGAATAAATTCCACCTATAATTTTGTAAATTGACACTGTTCTTCCAAAGCTGGTATTAGTCAAGGAGAGGAGCATTTCATCCCCACATGTGATTTAGCCGTGATCATTTGTTAGCAGAGATACCAACAAGCTTTTGGGGGGTGGGGTTCTCTGACCTGTATTTAATCTTCTAGGTCTTTCAGACATATGCACACATACTGTACTTCTAAAACTATCAATTCATTAGAAATCCAACAGCTGCTGCCAACACAGAAACTATAAGACCTTCATGATGTAAAAATGACTTAAGTGCAAGTCTGCGTGCATTAACATTACTGTTAAGCAGAAAGAGTGCTGTTGACATCTATAGACATCAATGATCCTCACAAGTATCTTCTCTCCATGTGGGAAGGTAGAAGAGGAGCAAAGTGAAGCTCATTGGTAGCTATAGCCAATAATAATAATAATAATAATAATAATAATAATAATAATAATAATAATAATAATAATTGTGCGGTTTTCTGGCATTGTATATTTTTGCCGCTTCTGTGACTGTTCATTTGGGTTTTGATGATTCCGTAGCCCACTTGTCGATGGATGTCCAGAATCAGCAGCATCCACCGCGATCCTTTTTATCCTGGGCGACGACCGAGCCATTATAGACTTTGTTTGGGTTTGATTCTCCATAATGCTAATGGGTTAGGTGCTCTTGGTTGGATCATTGATGTTGCCATCCCAGGTGACAGTCGCATAGATGAAAAACAACAGGAAAAACTCAGCCGCTATCAGGACCTCAAGATTGAACTTCAAAGACTCTGGCAGAAACCAGTGCAGGTGGTCCCGGTGGTGATGGGCACACTGGGTGCCGTGCCAAAAGATCTCAGCCGGCATTTGGAAACAATAGACATTGACAAAATCACCATCTGCCAACTGCAAAAGGCCACCCCTACTGGGATCTGCACACATCATCAGAAAATACATCACACAGTCCTAGACACTTGGGAAGTGTTCGACTTGTGGTTTTGCGAAACGAAATCCAGCATATCTATCTTGTTTGCTGTGCCATACAACATCGTTGTGATGATAATAATAATAATAATAATAATAATAATAATAATAATAATAATAATAATATAATGATTGGCTTCCCTCTACCTCCCCAATATATTTCAGTCAGCCAGAGGATGACAAGGATAGCTGTTTATTCAGGTGTCTATGTTAATTCAGCAGCTGGGTGGGTTTGAATTTACATAATTTGCTCCTCCAGAACCCCACTCCAACCACCTGTAAATATTTGACTGAAATCTTAAGGCTTTCTGTTCTTGAAGAGACTTACGATCTGGCTTCAAACTTCAGGAAAGGAGATTCCACCTGAACTTTAGGAAGAACTTCCTAACTGTGAGAGCTGTTCGGCAGTGGAACTTACTGCCGTGGAGTGTGATGGAGGCTCCTTCTTTGGAGGCTTTTAAGCAGAGGCTGGATGGCCATCTGTCAGGGGTACTTTGAATGTGATTTTCCTGCTTCTTAGCAGGAGGTTGGACTGGATGGCCTGTGAGGTCTCTTCGAACTCTATGGTTCTATGATTCTATCACACACACCCTCCAGTGCAGTTTTGCCAGCAAGACTGTCACTACATGTGACATGTCTTCCATCACTGGAGAAGTGTCCCCCAATCGGGGCATGCAGGCCACCTGTTTCTCAACTGGCTGGTAAGCATCTCATGATGCTCAAATTGGTAAGTGTGATGAGGTCCTTATACACTGGGCTTTTGTATTTGCGGGAATTTGGCTGAGAAACCACACATGGTTACCAAATTTGGTCAATGTTAACATCCCATTATATATCAATGACATAATAAAAAGACATCCTTTATCAAATGACAAAATAAAGGTTTGCTTTTCAGATTTTTAGGAGGGAATATTTTCAGGCTGTAGATAGTGGAATCTGTGGAAGCAGAATCCGTGGATACAGAGGAATGATTGTATTTCTTAAAATGCTCTTTTGAGAAACTTTGTATATGCCACAACAGTTTCATACTTTATCTGGCTCTTTTAGTGTTTAGGGAAAAGTTAAAACAAAAAAATTCTAGGTTTTTTTAAGCTTCATCCTTATTATTTCCTTCTCTCCATCATTGTATCCATGTGTTCAGTCTTTGTTGTTCCACTTGTAGAGTCTCAGCCTTGTGTTCACAACTCTCGTACCTTGCTGTGACATATTATAGGAATTTCTATCTAGGTGTTCTATGCATTGCTGCTTCTCTCTTATTTATAAATCAGCATCTGATGTTTGTTTCTACATGTTGGAGTGATGTGCTTGTAAGCTATATCTACACAACAGAGAATCCTGCTAGAAAGAGATATTGTTTGTTGTTAACTGACTTCAATTTGAATTTGACCTATGGAGACCCTATGAATGAGAGGTCTCCTAAATATACTATCCTCAACACCTCTCTCTGCTTAGGTCTTGCAGACTCAAGATCACTGCTTCCCTGTTTGAATTTATCACTCAGTAAAACTGTCTTCCAATATGGGAGAAGGAGGCAAGATTTTGATGTGGGACTGGAAGAAAGCAAGAGAGATGGCATCCACAGCTGTGGGTGACAATATCAGCCAGTGTTTTCATTTTGCAAGATTCATGAAAGGCAGAGCAAAATAGAACCAAAATTATAACAGTCATTATTTTAGCAATGAACAAGGTTTATTTTGCAAACACACCACGTCTCCTGAAATCAAATTCAAAGCTAATTTGCACCTAATTCAAGTGCTAATTCTATTAATTGAAACCTAAATTTCAAAGAAAGAAAGCTTAGCCAGGGAGGGCTGGTGAAATATAGGGTAGCAGGCAGTGAGCAGCAACTTGAAAAATTTAGATATTTTCATATGTGTTCAGAGAAGTTGTATTAACCATCTCAAATTAGTATGCACATGCTGCTAATTATGCATTCCCCATACAATCACAGTCATTTCTACCCACTGGGGAGGGGGATTGCATAGGGGATTGCATTGATGAACCCTGGAAAGGAAGAGGAAATGGGAATTTTCTTCTAGGTGGGGAGAGGACTGATACTAATGTATGTACTTTATTAGGACACAAGTAAATATTACATAGAACAGAACCTAAGGTGTGACTCTTAGTACTTTGCTAGAATAATAACATCCTGCCGATGTAATGGAAACTCTCGTTCCTTCTCCCTTACAGCAAGACGTATGGTATTCCTTTTCACTGGAGTAGTTGAATAATGATAGAAAATAATGATCCCCAAAAAGGGTAATTGTTTTGCAGCCTGTGAGATTATCTGACATGTTATATCTTCATTTGTAAGTAGATATACCAGGTATTCACTTCTGTCAGGCATTGTTCCCTATTCAAGTTAATCACTGTCTGATAAGTATAAATTCTAGTCTCTCATGACTGTAAGAAAAGTGCATGGTGAATGTGGTCTGGCTTTTAGCCTGAACTTTAAGCATGCTAAACCCAATTCAAGATGCTGAAAGAAATCATCTACAGCACTGTGGCTATATCCTTACAAGTTCAGACTTAAACCCAGAATGAATTTACTTCTCAATTGACATCAGAGATACCAGCTATCACTAGAATTCACAAGCAGCTTGACATTATCATTAGGGAGGGAAAGAATATTTGACAAGTTAGGGGGGGAAAAGCTCCCCCCCACACCTGCTTGAGTCTTCAAATAGGCTTGATAAACTTTCCCAACCAATCCAATTCATATTCCCCACAAAAACCGACGTGGAAGAAGGGAACAGCTAAGAAACATAACTGGCCATGTTCTAATGCCATCATCTTCCAGATCCTCTAGAACAGTGGTTCTCAACCTGGGGTCCCCAAATGTTTTTGGTCTACAGCTCCCAGAAATCCTAGCCAGTTTACCAGCTGTTAGGATTTCTGGGAGTTGAACGCCAAAAACATCTGGGGACCCCAGGTTGAGAATCACTGTTCTAGAGAAACCTGAGAGATGCCTGCATCATAGTGTAGTGATCACACAATTTTGGACTATATGTTCCCTTATGGATCTGCCTATGTTTAGAGATCTCCTGCAGAGGCCCATCTTTCTGTCCCAGCCCCCTGCTACCAGAACCTTGTTAGCCTTGTGTACATCAGATGGAAATTCAAGAGAAGGCCTTCTTGGTAGCTGCTCCCAGACTCTGGAACTCCCTTCCCAGAGGCAGGAAGCAGGTAAACCCATTTTTATTCCAGCATGCCACTGAGAACTGATTTTATAAAAGAGAAAACTTTAAATTTGTTGTTTCTGAAGCTAGGAGACTTTTTAATACAGTAGAGTCTCACTTATCCAACGTAAACGGGCTGGCAGAATGTTGGATAAGCGAATATGTTGGATAATAAGGAGGGATTAAGGAAAAGCCTATTAAACATTAAATTAGGTTATGATTTTACAAATTACTGTAAGCACCAAAACATCATGTTTAACAACAAATTTGACAGAAAAAGTAGCAATTACTAATGCTATGTAGCAATAACTGTATTTATGAATTTAGCACCAAAATATCATGATGTATTGAAAATATTGACTACAAAAATGCATTGGATAATCCAGAACATTGGATAAGCAAGTGTTGGATAAGTGAGACTCTACTGTATTGTGAAAATTATGGACTGCATTCCAGGACCTTGTTATCTTGGCGTGATAATCAAGGCTTAGCCAATATGTTTTTGTTTCTACTATCAGAATAAAAATGTACTGCACCACAATTATAAATATTTTTAACTTTTTCAAGAGCTCAATGGCATCTCTGGCTCACAAGTGGTTTGGAACATTTTCATTTTGCCCATTTGATGCTAGATATGCAGGGATCAAACAGAGGAGGATTTTCATCTGTGTCCTCTCCAATCCTATCTCCTGCTCAGCTTTAGAAACATCTTTAAAACTGAAGGATTCCCTAGTATTGTTTTTCTAGCATCATGTAAGAACTTCAGTATGGGGAATAGCAATGCAAATTTTCTTTTCGCTCCTGCTGTTATAGACTTCAAGATGTTACCTCTAGGGCTGAGGTTTATACACAGCACTCCCTATGGATTGTGACTGGCATGATGTATTCAATTAGTGCTAATGTTGTTATGATGGGCTGTGAGGGACCACTAATCCATTTTGCATAGGAACAATGTACACAGTCAGAAGAGAGTTATGAACCCTGGAGTGATCAGAAAGACTTGGGAGCAGGTTTTCTTATCACATCACCCCCCCCCCCACCCCCCAATGCAGAGACAAGTTTTTAATCAAAATCCATGACTGAATATATGACTGAGAGGTTTTTTTAAAAAAAGATATGTTCAACATTTTCCTGGACATGGGTTGTGACAGGACTCCAGCCAATGCCCTGAGTGATAGAGGCAGCTCAAGTAAGAACTGGTTGACCTTCAGTGGAACATAACTGCCAGTGGGGAAAATGTTCGTGTGTATAAATCCATGCAAGCTTAATGCTTTCTTAATTTCTGAGGAGTAGCAGAGAACTGAAGGTTTCTTCTTTTCAGATGATATAAGTCTCTCCATAGATTTTCTAAGGGGGTGGGGAATTTAAAATTGGTATATTTATTTTTCTGACCATTTTATGGGTTTTGTTGACATCATATCCCTGGTAGGCAGCCCCTCTCTTACCGCTCAATCCACCTCACTTTGTGAAATCCTCCTCCACTACCATCATTTTCTTCGAATGGTATGTGTGTGCATTCCTGCCTACATCCAGTTCTCCTGTCAGTGGATACTGTCCTTGAACTGAAGAAAACCTTGCACTCTGAGCGGTGAGTTGAGTCGCTTACCTCTGTCTCCAGAGAAGTTTATCTCCCCTGACAAGGTTTTGTCTAGTGTTAGTGGCACAGTTAGTGACAGTCCATGCATGCAGCAGCATGTGACCCGAGCTCCTTGCTTCAGACTGTGTAGTCGTCAGAACTGTCACACAGTCAGAACAAGTTAATTCAACACGAGGAGAGGTGCAGACTGTAATAATATCAGGCCTCTGGAGAGGATGCTGTCATACAGTGTGTATGAATGACTGGCCCAGCTGCTTCCCCCTCCCCACCCCTTGTTCAATAATGCAAGGTGACGGGCAGCAGGTTTCTTCACTGAGAGCCACTTGGAAAGTATGCCTGCTAATTGTTGGCCTGCTTATTGGGCCAGGTTCTTCTGACTCCTATACTTTTGGAAAGCCACCTTTTGCTGTTGTCTGAAGAGATTCACTGAAAGGGAAGAGTAGCATTCTCATGCATGGGATTGTTTTCCAAAGTTACTGTATTTAACCTGCTCCCCTGGTATTTTTCCATGGGATGGTAATGAGCCTTATTTTAAAATAGAAGAGATCTGCCTGTATTTTCTTTCAAGTTGCCTGTTGAATTATGATGACTCAATGAATTTCATGGGGGTTTCTTATTTATTTATTTATTTGCAGCATTTATATTCCACCCTTCTCACCCCGAAGGGGACTCAGGGCAGATCACATTACACATATAGGCAAACATTCAATGCCTTTTAACATAGAACAAAGACAAACATAGGCTCCAAGCAGGCCTTGAAACCATGACCTCCTGGTCAGAGTGATTCATTGCAGCTGGTTTCAGCTGGCTTGCTCTCCAGCCTGCACCACAGCCTGGGCCCAAATACTCAAATACTCAAAGACCTTCTTACACTCAAAGCAGGAAACGTTTTTCTTGTAGGCAGCCAATGGCTTTTGGATACATAAGATCCAGACCACATTTGTGGTTCTCTCCTTCCCATATCTATTAAAATAAGACACATTGACTGACCACACAGCAGTTTTACCAGTGCCTTCTGCAAGGGCCATAGCCAGAAAAAATTCGGGGGGGAGGGGAGGGTTGAAGCTTTTTTTTTTTTTTAGAGAATCATGAAGAGTAGTTCCATAACACAAAATAATTTAGAAATCAGGCTCCATTGATAAACTTTCATGGACACTCAAGACAGATACACTTCAGTGGACACTCATGGGGATTTGGTTAATCAGTTAAAATTCATGAGTAAACCAGGTTTTTTTTAAAAAAACCTGAAAAATTTCGGGGGGGGGGGTTTGAACTCCTAACCCCCCCGCCCCCCCCCCCCCCCCCACAGCTGCAGCCCTGCCTTCTGGTGAAATATAGCCTACAGCACCAGATATTCATTAGAGATCTCACAACAAAGTACTAACTTTGCTTAATTTTCAAGATCAGGTGGGATCAGGTGTCTTTAGGGTATTTAGTCCCTTAAATAGAAAAGGACAGCCCTCTATTTGAGGGTCTGTACAGTTGGAGTCTGATTTAAGGAATTATAAACCAGAAGAGCAGACACTTTAAATTTGTTGACCACCATCAAATAGTGGGCAGTAACTGCATATTACAATCGTAGAATCATAGAGTTGGAAGAGATCTCTTGGGCCATCCAGTCCAACCTCCTGCCAAGAAGCAGGAAAATCGCATTCAAAGCACCCCTGACAGTATTAGTGGACTGGAAATATCTTTGAAATGGAACCCAAGTTTAAACACTACATTAATTTATGGTTCTTATACAACTTGTACACATGGCTTGAAAGTAATTTTATACACAATATTTGGAATAATTCTGTGCACGAAACCAAGTTGTGTACCATTGGAAAGCAAATGTGTCACTATCTCAACTACCAACGTGTATAATTTTAGCTTTTAGAATATATTGGACTTCGAGATAAGGAATACTTAGTCCAGGGATCCTCAAACTTTTAAAGCAGAGAGCCAGTCCACAATCTGTTATGGTTGAGCCTTATGGCTCCAATACTGGGAGACGTGGTCGTAAGACTCCTCGAGAGTCAGACTCTCTTGAGGAGCGAGAGAGGAAACGGCTGCGGGACATCTTTGCAGAACCATCTGACGAAGACTCCTTTGAGGGTTTTACTGAGAGAATGGAGGAAGAGGTGGTTAGCTCAGAGGAGGATGACATGGAATGGACTCGTGTGAGGGAGGATTTGGGTGTTCCTGGTAATGATAGCATGGGAAGCGACTGGCGGGTTGCAGGATCGGACCCGTGGACGAGTTGGAGGGATGGGACGGGATCCACAGCTGGGGATGCTGTGGGGCGTAGTCAAAGATGTTTTAGCTCTGATGAGGATGATGATGATGAGGCACCTGGAATTAGGGTAACACCTGATAGCGATGAGGAGTTGTAACTGGCATAAAATGGGGTCTTGAATCCAGGGCTAATTGCGTTGGGCAAGGTAATCTGGACGAACGCTTGGGCTCTTGTTGGGAATTTCCTGAAGACGGGTGTGTTTCGTTTGCTGACTACTTTGGACCTCCGTCGTCTTCTTGACGGACATTATTTACCTACTCGGAATTGACGCTGGACTGGCTGACTGACTGACTGACTGACTGAATGGCTGACTACGACCTTGGACTACCCTCTCTTTGGCTATCGGAGGATTTCGTGGAACCTAAGACGCCTGCACCTGGCTATCGACCTCGGACCGGATTGGGACCCCGCTGACCGCTGCAACCCTGATTGATGTGTTTGGACCCGGAGTTCGCCCGCTGCATGGAGGAGTAACAACTTAGTTGCTCAACCACAGCTGTTGAGTAGCAGAGAGGAATCTGCTGCCAGTATTTATGTTCTACTAAATCTTTGTTTACCAGCTTTTGTTTGTTTAAGGTCCCAGGCTGAAGTAAGCATTTTTGGTTTAACCCGGATTAAACTCCTGTTTAATCTGGTTTATCTTTTGAACCGTTTTTGAGTGACTTTTCATATTGAAGGCGAGTGTTTGTCTAGCTCTTTGTTTTTTACAAGCATTTTTGGTTCTGTATCTTTAATAAACTCTGTTGAATCTTATCTACTGGCGTTCTGTCCTTGACACAATCCTTCAGACTGTGGAAGGGCCGAATTATCATTTGGAGGAAAAAAATGAACAAATTCCTATGCACACTGCACATGTCTTATTTGTAGTGCAAAACAACAACAATGAAAGAACAATACAATATTTAAAAATGAAAACAATTGTAACCAGCATAAACCTATCAGGATTTCAATGGGAAGTGTGGGCCTGCTTCTGGCCAATGAGATAGTCAAGTGAATTAGGATTGTTGTCCTTGGGAACTTCCGGTGGCGTGGCAATGGCGACAGGCTGGGTTCACCTGGGCTCTGGGTGAACCAACCGCGAGTTTGACCTGGTAGAGCTGCAGCTCCCTCTCCTCCCTCGGATCGAGTAGGGAAGAGACGCTGGTATCTTTGGGTACCTCCGACGGCCCCAGCGACCCTCACCCCTCAAGGGCGAGGTTCCAGTGGGTCCGGAGGGTCAAGACCGGCGGGTCGAAGGACGGGAAGCGGTGAATCTCCGCACTATCTGCCAGCCTAACCACGCTACACACTCGCTGACACAGAACAAAGGGTAAGCTAACGCTGCCTGAAATCTGATTACAAACTGAATAGTCCGAAGTAGAAACATAAATTTCAGTCAAAGCCAGTAGCCACGGCACTTAGCAGTATTTAATTGGATGTTAATGGAATAACCAGACATAGATTTAAAGACCTAACCAACAAACGAACAAACAAAACAACCAAACGGATCCGCGCGGTTTTCCTCTGCCAGACGAGAGGAGAGGAGAGAAGAGGTGTATAGTGAAGAGTTATATTTAGGTTGAAGAGACCTTACAGCTGTTAGAGGGGTCCCGCAAAGGAGAGAGCCAAGTCTGGGCTGCAAGAGTGTCCTTGGCGCCATGATGTTTTGTCTACAGCCTGCCCTTCTTTAAACAAACAGCAGGAAGGAGGCGCTGACGCAAGCGGCGAACGTAAAACCCGGAAGGGACAGGACTGAAAGGAACTCAGGATGAGGCAAACGTTTCCGTGCGGACCTCATTGAGCAGAACACAGGGCGAAGGCAATTAAAGTCCAAGCAAAGGGAGTATAATAAACTAAAATACCGAAGAGAGGAACCAAGGAACGAAGCGGTAAAATAAAGCGGTGAAGAAAAGGAAGGATCGGGATTAAATAAGCAGGAGAGTGGTAAGGGGGATAAAATAAAAATATAATAAAATATAAAACGGGAGAAAAAAAAATCAGTCCCTAATCTTCTACAGACTCTCCTGTCTGTGTTTTTTTTTTTGTGCTGTGTACTATAACTCGCTGCTCCACGGTGACGGGTTCTTTAGTTACGGCTTCCAGCCTCCAAAAAGTGATACGCTACCCCGCAGTCCCATCTAGGAAAGCAACGAGGTACCAACCTAATCCCGGAAAATATTGATCATCGCCGCCTAGAGATAACTGCTTGGTGTATATATCAAGATATCAATATATATGTCCCTATCTTCACCAACTATAAATCTGATAAATCTGATATAGAAACCCATTTAACCCTGGTGTACAAAAATAATAGGCAAGTGCTTCAGATTCCTCATCAGAGATATTAAACAGTAACTACTTAGAAGGATAACTCGTTGCAATGACGACCCCCAAATGGAAAATGGAAAAAGATAAAATGGATTCAAGATTGAATGTAAGAAGGTCCTCTTTACCAGAGGAGGGGGGCCTAAAAGAGATTTTGAGGGAGATTAAGAAAATTTCAGAGAAGCAGGATTTAATGCAAAATGAAGTCCAAATGATAGCCAGGAAACAAGACCTACAATACAAAACATTCCAAGAAGAAATGGCAGACCTAAAGAAAGAATGGAGAGAGGAGATAGGTGCTATGAAGCAAGAAATTATAAAAAACTCCAATGATATAAATGACTTAAAAATAGTAAATAGGAAGAACGAAAAAACACAATCTAAATTGCAAGAGAAAATTGAGTCCATGGAAGAAAAGGGGAAAAAACTGGAAAAAATACAGGAAAGACTGGAATTACAGGCACTGGAATTCCAATTGAGATACAGAAACGTTCAAGAGGAGGAAAAGGAGAACATAGGTTGGGTGATAACACGATTGACAGCCCAACTATTACAATGTACAGATCAGGAGGCCTGTGGGCAAATTGATAGAGTTTATAGAGTGCAATCAAATTTTACCAAGAAAAATAAAGCAACCAAGGATGTCATTGTACACTTTTTGAAAAAAACTACACGTGATGAAGTGTTAAGAAGACACGCCCGAAACCCAATTTGGTACAAGGAGAGGAAAGTGATTATCTTAAAAGAATATCCAAAATCGATATTAAATAGAAGAAGAAAGTATTACTTCCTCACCGATGAACTCAAGAGAAGACAAATTAAATACAGATGGGAGAAATACGAAGGCCTGATGGCAACTTACAAAGAGGATAAAATATGGATAACCACGGAAGAAGAAGCCAAAGACTTTTTTAGAACTTTAAAGAAAGACGTAAAAAGCAACAGAGTCTCATCATCATCAGACAGCGGTAAAAACCCTAAAGAAACAAAGAAGAGAAGATTCGACTCGCCCAAAGATAAAGACCAAACAGTGACTGAGTTGGATTTAAACACGGACCAAGACGATTCGGATGAGGGAGATCCAACAGAAGAGGAGAGAACACAAAGAGATGAGTAAAGTCTGTTATCAACTAAAATGTTTTTCAAATAATCTTAACGGGTTAAATTCACCGAATAAACGTAACAGACTATTTAACAAATTAAAAAAGGAAAAGTATAATATCATAGCAATACAGGAAACACATATAGCCCTCAAACATATAAGCCTCCTAAAGAAGGGATATCTAGGTCAATCCTTTATTGCAGCAGATAAGGTAAAGAAAAGAGGGGTAGTTCTATATATAGACGACAAATTCCCGGCTAAAGAAGTATTCAAAGACAATGAGGGTAGAGTAATTGCAGTGACTATAGATTTTGAAAATGAAAAAATATTGATCTGCAATATTTACGCGCCAAATGGCCCCAAAACAAAATTTATTAAAACATTGAGAGAAAAAATTAACAACACAGAATTTGACCATATGATACTCCTTGGTGATTTCAATGGAGTATTAGATGTAAAGCTAGATAAAACAAATAGTTCAAAGAAGGTAAGAGAAACAACTTCCCTACCAAAAAATCTTATAGTTTTAAAAGAGGAATATGATCTAATAGATCCATGGAGAGAACTAAACCCAACGAGCAAAGATTATACACACTTTTCCAACAGACACCAAGCGTGGTCCAGAATTGATATGATCTGGACATCTAAATCATTGATGACAACAATATCTGACATACAAATTCGGGCCAGAGACATATCAGACCACTGCCCATTAACAATGGTAATAAATAAAAAACACTGTTTAAAGAAGTGGAGGTTAAATGAAAATTGATTAAAGCATAAACAAGATGTTAACAAAATTAACGCAATGATTGTAGAATACTTCAGTATAAATGATAATGGTGAGACAAACCCCCAAATCGTATGGGACGCCTTTAAAGCTGTTGCAAGAGGTTTTTTTATACAACTAAATTCCAGCAAAAGAAAGCATAAAGACCTAGAGTGGAATAGGTTGAATAAAGAAATTGAAGCAAAAGAAAAAGAATTAAAAATCAACCCCAAAAATCAGAAAATAAAAAGGAACTTAGCGCTGTTAGCTAAAATGAAAGAAAGATGGGATTTAGAGGAGGTGGCTAAAAAAATCAAATGGGTCAAACAATATGCATTTGAGAATGCAAACAAACCAGGCAAATGGCTCGCCCGGTTAATAAGAAAGAAGAAACAAAATAGACAAATTATGAAAATTAAATTTGAAGAAAGAATGGTAAATTCGGATAAAGAAATAAGAGAGGCCTTCCAAAAATTTTACGTAAATTTATATTCTAAAGACAATATAAATCCAGAGGCCATAACAGAATATTTAGGGAAACAAAAACTGGACAAAATTACGGATGAACAAAGATTGGATCTTAATAAGGAAATAACAGAAGAAGAAATTCTCAAAGCAATAAAAAGTTTAGACAGTAACAAAACGCCAGGGCCTGACGGCTTTATAGCAGGTTTTTATAAACTAGGACAACCGGAAATGATCAAATTCCTAAAAAAATTAATGAACCAGGCTTTGCAAGATAAAGTTATCCCAGAAACATGGAAGGAGGCCACAATAATAATGATACCCAAAGAAGATGCAGATCCATCCGAAACCAAGAACTATAGACCTATTTCGCTCCTAAACACAGATTATAAAATTTTTACAAAAATCTTGGCCAACAGACTCAAAAAATTCCTGAATGGGTGGATAGGGGAAGACCAAACGGGCTTCCTCCCCTCCAGAACCATTAAAGACAACGTAAGGGTAATACTAGACGCAATGGAATTTTATGAACAGCACAACCAAAGAGAAGTAGGCTTTCTTTCTGTAGACGCAGAGAAAGCCTTCGATAATTTGAACTGGAATTTTTTTAAACTCTTATTTCAAGAATTGGATTTAGGTACACAAATTCAAAATGGCATTAATAGCATCTATGAGGACCAATGGGCAAAAATTCAAATAAACGGTCAGGAGACAGACAAAATTGTAATAAGCAAAGGCACGAGACAGGGTTGCCCTCTCTCACCCTTAATATTCATCATGGCTTTAGAGATCCTGCTGAAGGCAATCAAAAAAGATATAAACCTACAAGGTATTAAAATTGACAACCAGGATTATAAATATCGTGCCTTTGCGGATGATGTTATTTGTATTATAGAAAACCCAATTCAGAATATCCATAAGTGGATAGCAAAAATTGACGAATTCGGGAAGGTTGCCGGTCTCAAAATTAATAAAAAGAAAACAATGATGCTTACGAAAAACATGTCCAAAAGGAAACAAAAAGAGTTACAAGACATCGCGGGTCTGGAAACACCACTTAAACTAAAATATTTAGGGATTTGGATATCTGCAAAAAATAATCAATTATTAGACCTAAATTATATAAGAATCTGGAAGGAAATTAAAAACGATTTGGAAAAATGGAAAAACATTAACGTCTCACTATTGGGACGAATAGCAATTATAAAAATGAATATCCTCCCTAAACTTTTGTATCTTTTCCAAAATATACCAATTATAAGGAGTACAAAATTATTTAAGGATTGGCAGAAAGAGATTATGAGATTTATTTGGAAAAATAAAAGAGCTAGGATAAATTATAACATTATGATTTCACGAAAAACTCAGGGAGGATTGGGTGTACCAGACCTTAAGCTATACCACGATGCGTGTGCTCTTTGTTGGATAAGAGATTGGGCTAAATTAGAAAAAGTTAGGATCTTAAATTTGGAAGGCCATGAACTAAGAAAAGGCTGGCATGGTTACATGTGGTACAAAAAAGCGAAGATTGAGAAACAATTCGGCAACCATTTTATCAGATCGGCTCTTCTGAGAGTATGGGACAATTACAAAAGTCGCTTCCACACAAAAACCCCACTATGGCTGTCCCCTATAGAAGCAGACCATAGACGATTATTAGGTTGGAGAAAATGGCCTACATATAGAGAATTGTTAACTGTAGCAAATGATAAAAGGATTCCCCCAAAATTGAAGGAATTAACAAAAATACAAGAACTTAACAAAAATGTATCTTGGTACCAGTATTTCCAAATTAAAGAAGCTTATAAAGGGGATAGCCTGGTGGGTTTTGAGCAAGAACCAGGATTCTGGGATAAGTTTATCTCTATTGATAAGAAATGCATAACTGTAATGTATAACAACTTACTATCCTGGGATACAGAATCGTCGAGAGTAACAAAAGCAATGACAACATGGGCAAAAAACATAGAAAGACCTATCCAGATGCAGGAATGGGAATCGATTTGGAATAAGAAAATGAAATACACATACTCGGTCGACCTGAAAGAAAATTGGCTCAAACTTATACACAGGTGGTATTTAACTCCAAAAAAGATTGGCTTAATGTACAAAAACGCGAATAACAAATGTTGGAGATGTAAAACCCAAACAGGTTCCTATTTCCACATGTGGTGGAAATGTAAAAAATTGGGAAAATTTTGGACTGCAATATTGGAGGAAAGTAATGTTATATTAAAAACTAAATTTATTAAAAAACCAGAGCTACTCCTACTAGGCTTATACAATTGTGACGATAAGATCGATCCCAATACAGACAAACTCTTCACTTTTTTTATTACTGCAGCTAGACTTGTGATTGCAAGATTATGGAAATCCACACAGATACCAACAAAAGAATTATGGTTAGACAAACTACTGGAAATCAAGAATATGGACCAATTATCTTTTTTGATCAAGAAAACGAACGGAACAATATTGAAAGCTACCGACTGGACTAGTTTTGAGGACTATTTAAAGAACATAGTGCATATAACTAAAGACTGATTCATAAATGGAAGAAGATGCATAAATGGAAGTCAGCCCATACACTCACACACCACCATCACCCTCACTACCCTTATCCCCTCCCCCCCCCCCTATCCTGGTGTCTTCGGTTAAGTTGTTTTGTGTTGTTTCATTATTATTGTTTGTTTGTTTTTGTGTTTCGCTAGTGATAAACCCCAATAAAAATTATTTGCAAAAAAAAAAAAAGGATTGTTGTCCTTGTGTGCCTTCAAGTCATTTCAGACTTTGGGCGAGCCTAAGTCTTAAATTATTTATTAATTAATTTACTACATTTATTTATTACATTTATATCCCGCCCTTCTCACCCTGAAGGGGACTCAGAGCAGCTGTATGTACATACAATATATTATATTATTAGCATATCACAATATTAGCATTAGATACAGTAGAGTCTCACTAATCCAAGCTAAACGGGCCGGCAGAAGCTTGGATAAGCGAATGTCTTGGATTATAAGGACTGATCAAGGAAAAGCCTATTAAACATCAAATTAGGTTATGATTTTACAAATTAAGCACCAAAACTTCATGTTATACAACAAATTTGACAGAAAAAGTAGTTCAATATGCAGTAATGTTATGTTGTAATTACTGTATTTACGAATTTAGCACCAAAATATCACAATATATTGGAAACATTGACTACAAAAATGGCTTGGATTATCCAGAGGCTTGGATAAGCGAGGCTTGGATTAGTGAGACTCTACTGTATTACTATATTGAATTGAACTATACCACTATACTGTAATATTATATGTAATATATAACATATAATTAATATGGTATTAGTATTATATTGTATAACATTATAATATTATTATCAATATTATATGTATATAGTATACAATATATTATATTATTAAAAATGATATAAAATATTATATTATAAAACTGAGGGCGGGGGCCAGGTAAATGACCTTGGAGGGACGCATCCAGCTCCCGGGCCTTAGTTTGGGGACCCCTGACTTAGTCTATAAAAGACTGGGTAAACTTTGAATGATCAAGAATCAGGATGTTAATATCTTACATACTTTTGCATCTTCCATGATTACTGTACTTTGATCTTTGCTATATAATTAAGGTTTACTGTAAAACAGTGTGTCCCATCACATGGAGAGTATATATTTTATACCTATAGTCTGTTCACCCTTCATATAAACATATGGCTGTTAATTGGGGAGGTGGCTAGTTTGACCTTGACTTCCTTCTTCCAGATCAGTGAAGTATGTGTGAAAAGATTATTTGATGTCAACTTTGCCAACCAGTGATTCCAGTCCTGCTGTGATATTTGAGCCCATGTCTTCTGGCATCTTTTCTGACATTTGTTGCCCTGGAACCAAAGAAGTTTTCTACATTGGTTCTGTATTATGTTCATTTTTTTTCAAGCAGTATTCCTCATGATAGAAAAAAAGATAAATAGTTTGTCTATGTTTTCTTCAATTTTTTTTCCAGGAAGCAATTGAATCTAAGCTCCAGGTGCCATTAAAGAACATTTAAGTGTATTGACCTTAGCAAATCCAGCATCTTTGATGCCAGGAAAGCAATTTCTATGAGATGAACAGTTTCCAGCTCTTGATAAGAGGTAAGGAGGGGCTGCTTCTTGTATATGAATAATTTCTCACAGGAAAGTGAAAGCTAACCATCCAATTTAGGCAGAATGAATTCTCTTAAAGTCTAAAATTTCATTTAAAAAGAGACAAAAGAAATAAGGCCATGCAGAAATGTGGAGTTTTAGAACCTTTCAGGCAATGAAACAAAGCAGCAAAAACCAGAGGTGCACAGTTCAACAATACTATAACATTATTTTTTTTGTTTTCAAGAACAGTTTCCATTATATGTCTTCAGCAAAACTGTTATCAGGATATGAGTATTGCAGACTGTGTGCATCCTCATGAGAATTACTTATTTTAATGGTCAAGCATCAAATAAGAATTATGAGAAAAGTTTAGATAACCAATTTATTGTATTACCCTTTTCTATACAAATATCACGTTTAATAAAAAAAAATATCAGGGGGTGCTCTAGACCTGGACCATTATCTATCCTAATCTCATATGCATATCTATGCATTTTAATTTCTTGTTGTTTTGTTAGATTTGTTAATGTTTTATGAAATACAGAATGACATCGGCTGGAGTCCTAGGATGCTTTTACCCCATCTGGGGGGTGGAGAACAATGCAGGACATCACATGACATTGTGTAACTTCTGGCATAGGCCTCACCCCCAAGTGGGGTGAAAGTGTAGCTGGATGCTTTCACCACAACATGGGAGGCATCTCATGTTGTGTTGGCTCCAATGGAGCTAGCACGGGGCCTCCCTGCAAGGGTGATGTTTTCCCCATGTGATGGAGAAAGCATCGCTGAGAGGGAGCTGCGTGCCTCGCTGCTCCCTCTTTTCTTGTGGAAGTCCAGCAAAGCAGGAAGCTTCACCAGGGCTTTCTGATGAGGTGGTTAGACTCAAGTTCTTCTTGGCCATTAGAAGTGGGATTTTACTCTGTCATTATAGCTTTCTGTGAGACAGGGAAATTTCCTTTAGTAATGATCAAATTACAAAAGGACTAAGTAATTCAGTGGCAATCTCCCTTTCTTCTTGCTGGTCATGTGTGCACTCCATTCTAACTTAAAGAAGCCAGAAATTGCCTTACCATATGATCTTGGGGGAAAAAACAGGATCAGCATTGGTTAGTACTTGGATGGGAGAATACTAGTGAAAACTAGGTTCTGTAGTCTATAGTTTAGGGGAAGGAACTGACAAAACCACTTCTGAGAATTTTTTGCCTAAGAAAGCCCTATGGAATTATTGGGCTTGCCATAAGGCAACAAGCAAATTGAAGACACTTACACATACATAAACAGAATGTTGGCTGAGATCTTTTATGAGGAGATGAGTCATTTTCCCCTAGCAGAACTACAAACTTCCATTCTAGCTTTGACACTCCTCAGCAGTACCATTTATTGGATGGTGAGAAATGGTGGTGGGGCTATGGCAAAGAAGCAACCATGTGTCTGCAGCTGGATTCAGAGTGACCAGATCATTCTCTGTGAGCTGTTGAGTGTCATGGAAAATAGTCTCTCTGCATTCAGCTAGAGGCTCATGACGGGATACTTTTCCACCACTAGCCCAATCCAGTACATGGCTGAGTTGAATATGTGTGTGCCTGTGTGAAGAGCTAAAGGGGGAAGGAGGAGGTTGATAGCTGTACCTTTGACATGAACTAAGAAGTGACCGGGTTGCTTTGAGTTTTCTGTGCTGTATGGCTATGTTTCAGAAGCATTCTCTCTTGATGTTTTGCCCACATCTATGGAAAGCACACTCAGAGCTTGTGAGGTCTCATCCTCTGAGGATGCCTGCCATAGATGTGGGCAAAATGTCAGGAGAGAATGCTTCTGGCACATGACCATTCAGCCTGGAAAACTCACAGCAACCCAGTGATTCTGGCCATGAAAGCCTTTGACAACACAAAGAAGTGACTGATTATATGAGGTTAGGGTCAAAACGTTTTGCCTCCTGTGTCATAAAAACGTTATGAATAAGCATACAAGAACAGAAGTTGCTACAGATCATAGCCTGAACTGTTCTCTACACAAAACTACCATTAAACATAGTCACCATCTATTTGTACACATTTGCACCATCGTTTAACCTAGGCATCAAAACCATTTTGGAAAAATTCAGGGTTTTGTTTTGTGACCCATGATTTTAAAGTTGCTTTAATGTCACTTATGTCATTGAATCTGAAACCATGCAGGTTGTCTTTCAGAGGTCCAGAAAGACCTCATTCATAGTGTTTTTATACTACAGGAGGCAAATTTTTTTGACCTACTCTCATAGTATGTATTGGACTTATGTCACCATAAGTCACTAACAGGATAACAGTCATTACCATGCAAGTTTATCGTGTAGCATTTTATCATGTAATCAAAAGTGTGTTTCCAAAAGGATTGATGTGTTAAAGTGTCAAGTTTAACATATCAAGGAAAACAAAAGTGAAGAGCTGTGGCCCTTTCTGTGTTGTAGGACTGCAAAATACTTAATTCCTAGCCAGTATAGCATTGGGAGAGATCATAGGAATTGTGATCTAACCATATTTCAAGGGCTACATCAGCCCACTCTAATATGAAAGGATATAAAATAATAAAAGGCAGCAGATTTTTCAAAACTCCTGCAACTCAATGTTTTTTTTTTTTAAGAAAGCCAACTGCCATACCTGAATGTGCTAATCTGATGTTGGGCAGGTGTACCTGAAGTTGAGCCGGTATTTTCCAATGACATGTGATCTTTACATTTGGAGTATGTCAATGCAACCTAATACAATTTTGTGTGAAACATATATTTCATGAAAAAGCCGTATTTCATGAAACATGTATTTCATGAAAATGTGCCACCATTTTCAACAGGAGGACATATTTTAGGTCTCTGTTGGACAGGTTGTTTACTGTGGGACAGATCACACTCAAAGCACAATGTATCATCTTGTCAATTTTAGAGTATTTAACAGTGTTTAGTTTGGAAATAGGTCACAGGCCAGTGCTAGAGGTAATAGCAATGGCAGAAAAATATGTTTTTGTATTATCTTAGACACAAAAGGAGTGTGTTGAGGTTATGCCTCACACTGAGTGTGAAAGATGTTTCAGGAAAAACCAGAAGTAGTAGAGAATTGCCATAGGGGGAAAAACACTCTTCAGCAGACTGAGCAGCATTTCTTGAAACTGCAGAGAAAAGAAATAACAGGAGATGAGCTATTATAGATGCTATACCAAAGGAATAGGCAGGCTGCCTTCATAAAGTGGCTAAAATTCTCAAAGGAAATGAAAGTGTGTAGCTCCAAGTATCTAGTAATTTGGAGGCTAATTCTCCTTCAGACTTCAGGTCAGTGTCCCCAAAGTTTCACATGTATGAATCCAACTCTCAGAGGGCCAGATAATGATATGTCTGTGCAAAGGAAGCAGGAGATGGGAACAACTTCTTCCCTGCTTTTCTAAGTATAGGCTGAGAATGACTGCAGGTCTCGTTTGACTAAATGCTATTACCACTTCGAGGCTATCCCTTGGCAAGAGTAGTGCACAGGAACAGAACGGTTGCCAAAAAGAAAAAAAACCCCTACTGCTCAGAATCACAAGGCTACAACACGCTTTTTAAGATGGAATGTCCCTCATGATTCAGTTTACCATACAGCTACGGATGTTACCTTGATCACAACATGATGTGACACTCTGTGGTAAAGCTCAGCCTACAGTGCTATTCCGTCTTTACACTCAGTGTATGTGTGTGTGTTTTAAAAGAAATCTTATTTTGTTCATCTTAGAATCAGTACTGCGCTGGTAGGTCTTTTCTATTCCCACTTTAAAAGACAATGATTGACTGATGTTGCAAAGGACTTGGTGGAAGTTAGGGCAACTTTGCTCTAAAGAATACCAAGCTTGGGTCATCCTGGGTAAGAAGCCTGCCATTCCTGGCACATGTAGAAATACATGTTTGCTTCTTTCAGACTAGCTATAAAACAGTTCCTCAAATTCTACGTTGCCTTTATAGTTAATCTACCAAATAAAGAGGTATAAGGCAAGAATGCCAATGTATCCCTCATTTTTGTGAATGGCCGTGTGAAAGCTGGACAGTGAAAAAAAGCAGATAACAAGAAACTAAACTCATTTGAGATGTGGTTCTGGAGAAGAATTCTGTTGACACTGCGGACTACTAAAAAGACAAATAAATGGATCCTATAACAAACCAGATCTGAACTCTCCCTAGAAGCCAAGATGACAAAACGGAGGTTGTCGTACTTTGGCCATATCATAAGAAAAATATGTATGCGGGAATGGGATAAGGGAGGAGCTAACACTATAAAGAGAAAAAAATCACAAAAAAGATACACACTCACATCTATACATGAGTCGATTGACTAAGGAGGGTTGGAAGTATGCAGTAGAAAGTTTAGACCTCCAATTATCTCCGTTGTGGGTTTCTTCTTTCTTTTAATTTCTCTTTCTCTACTGTCATCTTTTTTTCTTTTCGTTACCATATAGATATTTTTCTGTTTCTTATTTTGACTTTATTATCAACTCCATCTTTTCTTGTTTCAGATAGTTACATAATGATGTCTATACTTTTCCTTCCTTGTTCCTTAGAATATTTGGTTAATAGATGGGTTATTTTGTCCATGCTCATAATGCCTATTAATTTGGATATACATTCTTCTGAAATAGGGATTTATTTCGTTCTCCATTTCCTCACGTACATGATTCTGGCTGCTGTCATCAAGTAGCAGAATAGTCTATTTCTATTTTTATCCATCTCTATTTCTATCATTCCTAGAAGGAAGTAGTCAAGTTTTGGTTTCAGTTTCATGTCGAGTATTTTCTCGTATAGCCCTCCAATACGTTTTAGCATGTTTACAATTCCATCACATGTGGTGGAATGTTCCCACTTGTTCTCTGCATTTCCAGCACTTGTCCTGCATCTTTGGATGGTATTTGGCTAATTTCTGCGGTGTGATATACCATTCCTAATGGATATATTCAATTGCATTCCTAATTGATTCAATTAGAGAATCTATGGTGCTGAATCGGCAAGATCTCAGCAAAGCTGTTGAGGATAAAATAACCAAGATTTCTCATACATAAGGTTCCCCTAAATCAAAGTCTACTTGGATAAAGCTAACAACAACAAAGCAAGAACACAGAGTTATCATGCAATTAATCCATTGACCCATTGATTGTTTCAATAGCATTCAAGTCAAAAATGTTCCTACGGGACCAAGCCCAAAATGTCTTTTTGTATGCCTGTTTGGGAAACCTGCAGTCTTGCCCTGGGATAGCATTAGCTGTATGGTTAGTGCAGCCATGTCTTCCACCCTCCCCTTTTCTGCTTCCAGCTTCTTGCTGAGCAGGAAGTTTCTTGCCGAAATTGGAGCTGAGCCGATCAGATTGAGGCAGATGGCAGGTCTCATTGGAGCCCCTGGAGCAGCTGCCTCTGTGCTGACAAAGATACTCTGTGTCTCCTCTGCTGAAAGACCAGGAGAGGGCTGGCAACGCCACTGAATATTTCATCTCACATGAAGTGATGAAGTGATTTTACAACTTACTTATGGTGATTAAATTAAATGGGTTCCCCTTCATGTATATTTTATCAGTTGCTTGACTTTTTTCTTCCTTTCTCTCCCCCCCCCCCCCAGTATAGTCTTTGGCTGGCTGCCCCCCAACAGAAGTCTAAAGATATATATGGCTAGGCATGCACATATGTGTGTGCGGCTGAGAGGGAGAGACAGAGAGATTTAAAAGCAAACAAGCAGCACGGCTGACAAGTTTGTTCTGGATCCCAAAAGGATGAAGCTAATCACTTAAAATATATGTTTATTGGAGTGATTAACACAGAGAACTTTATAAATACATCAGCAGACTATTTTGGCTCTCTGCCATTGTCGGTTGCTCAAAATAAAAGCCAATTTAACTGAAAAAGGCAGAAGCCAAAACGTTTTGTAAATATAGTCACAAAGTTCTGTGTGTTAATAATCATGCCTTCCTCCTCCTGGACAAGCATACATTGCTGTGCTTAGACACGATGCATGTGTCCCAGTGTGTTGTTAAATCATTGCCTAAACTAGGAGTGAGATGATTATACCTTGTAGATTATGTGAGGGTGGTTCTCTCTGTCTCTCCCTCCCTCCCTCCCTGAAACTGCACTTAGCCTCTAGACATTTCAGAAGCACTCACAAGGTGTGGGGAAAATTCTGATTAAAAAAAGCTTTGACACTTGTGCACTGCTGCCTTGTCAATGTAGATCATGTTCCAGCTGATCAAATTGGCCCTTCAGGCGGGTGCGAGCAGATAGCTCTCTTCTCTTGCTGAATGCTAGAAGGCGCTGACAGAGGAAGGAGTCAGAGTATTTCCCTCCCTTCTGCCTCAGTATGAGGCTACCAGCAATTTTGCAAATTGGCAAATTAATTATATACATCCAGAATCATATGTGTAAAGGCTGCCCTTCCCCCTTTTAGGAGGAGGTGGGTAGCTTCAAGACAAGAAAAGTGGCTCTTTCATTCTTTCATGCTCCCCCCTCACTGCATTTTGAGTCAACACAATCATGATATCTGCCAGCTGCTGAACAGATGTGCAACAAGAGTGGAAGTAACAGCTGCTTATTGGATAGTGACAGGGATGTTGTGGGGCTTCCACATCCCCCAGGCATCCATATTTTATTCAGTTCTCAGCTATTCCTTCTGCATTATTCTGACATAAGAAGCTTCTGTTTTTCTTATTTTCCTAGATAGAGGAAAAGGAAGAAGAAAATGAATCTCCCTTTGAAGAAAAGCAGACTTGTGTTAGTCATTACAACATATTCTTGTATTTATTTTCATTTATGCAGTAGGCAATATATTTCCTGTTCCTTACTGTAAATAAGGCTCAGTATATATAAATAAAATGATGGACAATTTCCCCCTTCACTCTTGCTTTTGGCACCCCACTCTTTTTTTATTGCCTTCTGTAATTTCAATTTGAGATCTGAACATTTTGTGGAAATAGAGACTGAGATAGAAAATTAATTTATAAATTGTGCTTTTTTATACTTTCATCCATTATCCCTAAGGTGATATAGATTGATCTTCTCATCTCAACTTTAATCACATTTGAGTATGGAAAATGACCAGACATTGTAAAAGCTCCTTATTAGGCTATAACTGTCAGATTTGGAGGGTTGTAGTAAAATAAAATCCAAGGTCTGAGAATGGCTGCCCCAAAGTCACCTGATAGGTTTTGCAGTTCAGGACCTGTCAACATGGTTCATATAATCTGAAGCGGCTTGAAGTTGGGTTCACATGACACAGGGGCAGGGCCGGCTGGAGATAATTTAAAATATTAAGCGGGGGTGGAGAAAAGCGCCCCCCCCGCCAGCGCCGCGCAGGGGGTGGGGAAAAGCGCCCCCCCGCAGGGGCGGGGGAAGCCTGACGGCACCCCCCGGGGACCTGCGCCCGAGGCGGCCGCCTCACGTGGCCTCTATGGTGGGGCCGGCCCTGCACAGGGGTCTTTCTCACCTATAATGTGAGGTGGATACATGTGTTAGAAAAATTTGGGGAATGCTCTGAAACTTACCCAAAACCTTAGAGCAGCTTCATAGTTTGGTGTGGTGTGTCGCTATCCCACTTTTCCTGCACTCCACGGTGCAGGGAAAATGGAATGGCACTTACCTGTGTCTTTTTGGCCATTAAAGAGAAATACCTTTATTAAATAATAATGTTAATATATTTGCAATATTTCAGCAGAGAAAAATGAAATTGATTCTTTAGTATTAAATACTTGGAGATCAATGTGGATTTTTTACTGAAAAAAATAGATATTAGAAATATGCTGGATATAGTGGAATAGCTAGAGAAACATCATGGGAAGCTAGTTGCTCTGATCTTTTTTTTTATAATGGAAAGGTCTTTCATAACTTGAATTGGCCATTTTTAGAGTATTAGAAAATATGAGGTTTGGTGAAAGCTTTTTTAAATGTATTAATTCCATTTTTTACATTACAAAATGCACAAATGATATTCACAGTCCAACAAAAAATCCCTTTGTGTTTTGAGTTTTAGACCTGTTCCTGTGGTTATTTGGGGACACTGATTCAGAAAATTGCATTGGATAGACTGCATCAGTTCTAATTTCTTAGATATGGCTATCATGATTTTCTGTGGGTGACCAGAAGAAGTCTGGTATATGGGATATGTTCTGGATCTCAAAACCTAAAGCTGATAAGTGAAAATTGGTGCAATTTTTGAAACCAGTAGGTCAAATATACACAGAAACAGGTCTAACAGTTGAGGAACCAAAATGTGTGTTGGACAATGATATTCAATGGAGAGTTAACAAAATAATATGATTTTTAAAAAGGGTGTCTTCATATTGTTGGAAGTGCTAAATAGAGATATAAGACAAGATGAAAAAATGACAGAATGAGCATTTAAAAACAAGTTTATAATTGAGGATGTTTGCTGATGACTTAGTAATAAGCCCTTTAGTGTTAACTTTGGAAAGCCATACAAAGCATTAGATAGTGAAATTAAAACAATTTGGTACTTGGCAGGTTTTAAGATAAATAAACAAAAATCTGTGATGTTGAATAAAAATATGAGTAAGCAGGTTAAACCACCAGCTGTAATAAATCTTGTAAGTCGAAAGGTTGACAGTTTGAAGCCTGGATCAGGGTGAGCTCCTGGCCTTTAGCCCAGCTTTTGCATACCTAGCGATTTGAAGGCAAAATGTGAGTAGGTAAAAAGGAACCGCTTAAAGGCGGGACGTATTTTAAAGGCACCCGGAAAATTCTATCAAAAAAGAGGATGCTACGGACATAGCTACGGCAGGGAGATGGAGCAACAGCACCCCCTGATGGCCTGAACAGAGCACAAGCCTTCAAGAAGCTGAAAATTGAGAAAGCCTATATACCTCTATCGATGTTCAAAAATTGTCTGTCTGTCTTGTCTGTGTATAAAACAGCATTGAATGTTTGCCACATATGTATGTTCTGTGATCCGCTCTGAGTCCCCTTCAGGGTGAGAAGGGCAGAATATAAATACTGTAAATAAATAAATAATAAATAAAGTAAAATCAAATTGTGTTGGTGGTTAAAACTGGTTTTAAATAGAGAAAAAAGATGAAGTGTTATTTGAAAAAAAATGAATTGTCTGTTATTTCAAAATAACTGTATTAAAATTTGGAATGAATGCAAGAAAGACACAAGCATAATGAAGTGGTTTTTGAACTGGACTAAGACCCTGGGAGAGGGCCGGGCTGTGGCGCAGCTGTTGAGCAGCTGCCTTAAATCACTCTGACCATGAGGTCATGAGTTCGAGGCCAGCCTGTGGCGGGGTGAGCACCCGTCAATTAAAAATAAAAAATAGCCCCTGCTCGTTGCTGACCTAGCAACCCGAAAGATAGTTGCATCTATCAAGTAGGAGATAAGGTACCACTTATAAGTGGGGAGGCAAGATTAACCAATTTACGACCTGGAATGAGGAAGTGCCGTCAGTGTGGATGATGAAGCAGCTGCTCCCCCCTGTGGCCAGAATCGAACATTCCCTCAGAAGAACGTTAACTTGCCTCTGTGTGTGTCTCTCAGTCTCTGTTTGATGTGTTTATGGGCATTGAATGTTTGCCCTATGTGTGTTATAATGTGATCCGCCCTGAGTCCCCTTCGGGGTGAGAAGGGCGGAATATAAATACTGTAAATAAATAAAATAAATAAATAAATCCCCACTCAGCTGTGGAAACCTACTGGGTGGCATTCTGGAAGAAATGTTGGCAAGAAAATCACACAAAATGCCTTAGGGTCATTATAAATTGGAAATTTATTTATTTATCACATCAGAAGCAAATTGAGGGTACAGTTATAATGCTTTTTAAAAACACAAAGTTAAAAACTTGGCATTATACTAGATTATAAGCATCTCGTGGTGCTATAGCACAGTCTGCTCAGTGCCTTCCAAGTCGCCCAGTCTTCTGTGTGCCCAGGAGGGAGTCTCTCATTCAGTACCAGCCATGGCTTGAGATTTTGGGTTTTAACCTGCCACTTTTGGACTCTTGCTTGTTGAGGTGTTCCTGAGAGTATCTTAGGAAGCTATTTCTTGATTTAAGGCATTGGCTTGCTGGCTGATATCCAAACAAAGGATGTGCTGGAGATGTCAATGCCTTGGTCCTTTCATTACTGGCTGTTACTTCCTGATGAATGTAAATGGGAAATGAAGGCACCCAACAATAGAAATGAAGGCACACTCTGTTGAGGAAATGTGAGTTGGTTAATCAAAAACCTCTTATTAGAAAATTAGAAGGAAAAGATGGTAGAACATATGAAGGGGAAGCTATACCTTTGTTCATAAATCTTTTCCTTTGCATCTTTTCAGTGATTTTTGATCAGATTCCTTGTGGATTTTGTGGCAGTCAATAAGCAATTATTTCTTGTTTTGTGTTCTTCACATTATAAATATAGTCTTTGGAAAGTTATTTGTTGAGTACGAATGTTTGACTCCATTATATATTAAAATGCTGAAATGTTCTCCAAAAGCTGTCTTAGGAATAGAAAACACACCTCTATAGAAGCACTTCAGAATTTGCATTACAGAATGTGATAGAGTATTTTACTATTTTCTGCTAATGTATAAACCAACTTACAAAGCCAATTTGGAAATATTATTTCAGTATTTTGGCTGAGAGCTGTTCTGAAGGAGACATTGTTAGACACATCTAGAAAATTCATGTTGTGCTCTCAACTCATTTATCTCAATTTAATATTCAAGGTAAGACTCAATCAGATCTTGACTTCAAGTAACATGTTACAAGTGTCCTAATTTGTACCAGTCATCCAAAAAGCAATGGGCCTGATAATGCTGCTCTGAAAAATAATGTGCCTGCCTACCAACATTGTTAGGGGATAAAACTAACTCCAATGAGCAATACTACTTGTTGCTAATTCACAATTAATAATATGTAATTAATTATCTGCTTTGGACTAAACTGCCAAGTCCTGTGGTTTGTCTCCATTGGTTCTTTCATAAATTTGGTTTCACTGGATTCAACAGAAATTCTATCTTAAGCTACATGCAAACTCATTAGATATATCAATAAACTTGGACTCAGATCTGGAGGTCTGAAATGGCAACTGCTGCAGCGGAATGAGATCATTTTGTTTACAACAGAACATCGTTTGAAATGTTTTTCTTGCTACAAAGAACAACACCATAAAAATTCCCGCTTAGACAGGAAAGCTGTTACAGGAGTGAAACTCCTTTTCTGGCTAAAAGGACTATGTTTTCCTATGCAAATGTAGCAAAGCCCAGAAATTAGCAATGACTGCTAAATTAACACACTTGAAGAGCTTGGCTGGTTCTAATAGGCAGTCAAATGGTCTTGTTACATTGTAATGGTGTCAAGCTAATTGAAGTGATTACTGTTGCTCATGAGCAGCCCTTTTGAAGTAGAAGTCTTTGAAATTATCCATAGACGTTAAATGTCAGACAGTATTGTGTAATTATACTTTGTAAATGCTGAATGTCATAAGGCATCACAGGTAATTGAGGTTTACAGAGAAGAGCTTTATCTAAACCTAATTGGGCATCAACTCTTTGTCACTCTTTCTAAACCTAATTGGGCATCAACTTTTTTTTTAACCAAGGGACACTCTCCAGCAGCCCTCTTTGACTTCACCACCAGATAAAGAACAGATAAATACAAATGTTGATCCCTCAGCCCCAGATATTTTTCTCAGTCATAATCAAATTTATTGTGAGGAACATCTGTGGATGTGATGCAGTAAAACCACCACCAGTCAGCAATAGAATGAATTCTATGTGAAATAATTTCTAGGGGTGTGTAAAATTACATTGGTTGATTCTGATTTTGGATAATTTTGGGGATCTTGCAGCCAAGCCACTGGAAACAGACCGGGAAAGACTCCTTCAGAGCCTTCCCAGAATGAAAAATGGGCCGTCTAATAGTATGGCTAAAAATTCAGGAAAGATTAGTTGATTCAGACTTACTTTTCATCATTAGTATTCTGACTTTTTGTTTGTTTTGCAAGCACAAGCAGCAATCTCTCTCTGGTGGGGGCATTGGGTTGAGCGGCTAGTGCAGCCACACTTGTTGCATCATGTTTCTCAGCCAATCTGAGGGCTGGTTCTGTCTACTCTCCTCCCCTCTTATGAAGTGCACTATTTTGGACTTCATGTCCCAGAAATCCCTGTTGTAGTTTTTAAAAAAATATATTATTGGTAAAAAAAACATTTAAAAAATAAAAAAAATCAGTGTATGAGCAAAACATCATGATACTTGGCAGACATACAGCCATATATGTGTCCTACAAGTGTGCTAGGTTTCATCTTGATGGCCATAAAAACAACATAAAAACGAGCCTCTAAAGGTTTCCCATTGATTCCAATGGACCAAATCTTACCAAAACGAAAATGAAACTCAGGAATCCAAATTATGACTCCAGACGCCCATTCCCAATCTCCTGGAATCTTCCCAAAAACAGAATGAGGTAGTGGCACCTGAAACTGAAACAAAAACTGAATGGATTTCTGCCATTTCGCACACTTGTAATAATTTCTATAAGGGCCATGCTCTTGGAAAGGCTACATTCTTGGAATGTTTAAAAAATAAAGAATGGGAAAACTAAGAAAGGAAGGTTTATATATCTGTGGAAAGTCTAGGGCAGGGGTCCCCAAACTTTTTAAACAGGGGGCCAGTTCACAATCCTTCAGAAAGTTGGAGGGCCGGACTATAGTTGGCCACCGAGCAATAGTAATAATTAACAACAACAACAACAACAACAACAATAAAGAGGGTTGGAAGAGACCCCTTGCGCCATTTAGTCCAACCCCCTTCTGCCTTTATGCACCAAAAGCACAAGCACAGCACCCCTGACAGATGGCCACCCAGCCTCAATATTAATAATAATAATAATAATAATAATAATAATAATAATAATAATAATAATAATAATAATAATACAGGGTTTTGGAACACAATACTCCTGACCTCACAATTGTGTTAAAAAACGAAGTATGGATTGTAGATGTTGCAATCCCAGGTGACAGAAGTATTGAGGGGAAACAACTGGAAAAGCTGACACGATATGAGGATTTAAAGATTGAATTACAAAGACTCTGGCACAAGCCAGTCAAGGTGGTCCCAGTGGTGATCGGCACACTGGGTGCAGTGCCTAAAGACCTTGGCCTGCACTTAAACACAATCGGCACTAACAAAATTACCATCTGCCAGCTACAGAAGGCCACCGTACTGGGATCTGCATGTGTTATTCGCCGATACATCACACAGTCCTAGACACTTGGGAAATGTCCGACGTATGATCCAATACAACAACCAGCAGAGTGTCTGCTGTGGGCTCATCTTGTTGTGTTTCTAATAATAATAATAATAATAATAATAATAATAATAATAATAATAATAGCTTTAAGAGAAGAAGAGACCCTTGGGTCATTTAGCCCAACCCCCTTCTGCCCTTGTGCCATGGGGGCCGGATAAATGGTTTCGATGGGCCGCATCCGGCCCCCGGGCCTTAGTTTGGGGACCCCTGGTCTAGGGTAAGAGAAGAACTCTTGTCAGTTGGTGGCCAGTGTCAATGTTGTAATTAATCACCTAAATTAGCATTGAATAGATTCATCTCCTAGCTTCTTCCTACCTGAGGCAATCCTTTGTTCATAGTCGTTGGTTGCCCCTGATTGATTGATGTTTGGAACTCTTCTATTTTTGAGTGTTGTTCCTTATTTAATGTTCTGATTTTTGAGCTTTTTAAAATACTAGTAGCCAGATTTTGTTCATTTTCATGGTTTCCTTCTTTCTGTTGAAATTGTCCACATGCTTGTGGATTTCAATGGCTTCTCTGTGTAGTCTGACATGATAGTTGTTGGAGTGGTCGAGCATTTCTGTGTTCTCAAATAATATACTGTGTCCAGGTTGGTTAATCAAGTGCTCTGCTATGGCTGACTTCTCTGGTTGAGTTAGTCTGCAGTGCCTTTCATGTTCTTTGACTCGTGTTTGGGCGCTGTGTTTTGTGGTCCCTATGTAGACTTGTCCACAGCTGCATGGTATACGGTAGACTCCTGCAGAGGTGAGAGGATCCCTCTTGTCCTTCATTGAATGTAGCATTCGAGTGTAGCATTGATGCCATGGATTTCATCAGGCTTTCTTGGGCAAGGAATATTCAGAGGTGGATTTGCTATTTTCTCCCTCTGAAATAGAGCCTGAGTATCTGTATACATTGATAGTCTCCCATCCAAGTACTAACTAGGGCTGAATCTACTTACCTTCCAAGACCAGACAATGCCTTTAAGATATTTAGAGCTTATACCTAATACTAACAGGGCCTTCAGCATTGGGGTCACTGTAAAATCCCATATTGACCAGATTATTCTTAAGAGCAAAATGAGGGCATAGATATGCTAATTTAGAATGTTGTCACCACCACCACCACCGTCATCCTTAATTTACATGTTGCTTTTTCTCATAAATGTACCTAAAGCAGTTCACAAGACAAGGAAACTCAACTAAAAAATAGGTATTCATATCAAGCCTAACTAATGCGTGAGAAAGGATGCCTTTCATAATATCTAATCATTTTTGTAACACAAAGATAATGTTTCTGATGTTTATGTCACTTATGTGTTATTTAAGTTATATCCACTGTCTTTGAATGACAGTTCAGTTGTAGAGAGCTTTTTTTTTTTTTTTTAAACCTAACTTCCTGACACCCCCACTCTACCACATTTTTGCTATGACAATAAATATGCATGCCATATGAGGGGTACACCACAATTCTATTTTTAATGCAGTTTTGAATGTACATCATCCTGGGGAACTGGTTTAAGATGTTGATTTTTTTAAAAATGCACATTGCAAAACTTTTCTTGATCAGCTCCTTGCTTCCTCTACCCCACACCCCATGGCAACAGGAAGTGCCAATCTGTGCTAATATAATCTTCTTGACTACTGTCAGAGTACTGCATTGGATCATATCACCAATCGACATTTTAGGTATTGAAGGAAAATAAAACTTTCCAAAATTCTGTCCTCTCTCCCCCTATGTGTTTTGTACAGAATTTAAGGTCATAAAATTATAATTGTCACACCTCCTTTTTCTTTTGCTGGTTTTCCAATAGCCATAACTCCAATGCCTTCCACCTCATTTCACACCAAAATCAAACTATCATCATATAACTTCACATGGCTAATGGCTCTCCATCACAGCATTTATTCATCTCAGCCCCTCCTTCCTTTGGGATACTCTTCAATAGGATGGAGGGAATTGCTTGGAGGATGGAATATTAAAGTAAGAGGATTACCATAAGTAATACTGTGCTCAGCAACAAACTTAGCTTAATATGCATTTGTTTGCAATTCTGTCATGAATAAAACCTTTAAATTGTTAATCCTGGTCTGTTGCCAATGAAATTTGTTATGGAATTTATAAGGGTTTGAATGCATATGATGAAGAAAAATATTTACAATGAGACTATGACACATTTTTTACTGTGTTCTTGGGTATTTTGGTAAATATGCCCAGCTATGCCAGACTGACTGAAATCTGTCCTTCTACAAAGCAGAGCAAGGGCTACAGTGGTGAAAGGAGGTCCCAATACTTCAACTACATTCATGTTCCATGCCCAACAACATTTCACAGATGAAAACCAGGATACATGTAAACAAGCAATATCATAATGTGGTCAAGCTAACAACAAGGGAGAACATACAAGCTAGGAGAGGCTGCAGCCCTTTGCCTTTGCTGGCACCTCCTAGGAAGGGCAAGATGTTGCTTTCGATGCTCATCTCCATTCGCTGAATTAACTGAATACAAATTACTTTTGCACTTGGAAAATGGTTTTCAGCGACTGAAGTAAGCTGATGATAAAAAGTGAAAGTGAAAGGAAAAGTGAAACAGAGATGTTAAAAGTAGCTGAAAATTGGGATATCTGGAGAATAATTGGGACTGCTCTTGCCAAATCAGGATACTTAGAATATAATGTTCCAAGGGTTTGTTCTCAGAATATCCAGACATAGCTTATAGACATTTATGGAGAGACACTTGGCAACAATGTAATGCCTGATCTTCACAATACAAAAAAAATAATCATATTTGATGTACTATTATATTGTGTGTGGGTAGACAGCAGTATCACGATGGACCCTATCATTATGCAGAGTAAGATTGTAACATAGCTTCAAGGGTGTGTCATGAAAGGGTAGCAAACTGTTAGTCATTACATGTATGATAACAATATATTGTGTTTTTACTTAAAAGAATGAGAAAGATGTGGTTGTGAGCTTTCTTGTCTCAGGCACTAAAACAACTTGGTTGGCCCAGGTTGTGTGTGCAGTTGCAATTTTCTCAACCTAAAGAAGCAAACATGTATTGAATATTATAAATCTGTGTGGAGAAAGTATCCAAGTAATGCTACATTTCAAAGCAAAGGACAAAAGTAAATAGAATTTCTGTGGCTCATCAAAAGCAGGAGTGTTTTTGTCTAGAATTATCGTCTCAGTCCCAATTTCGTCACACATGAATGCCCCTAAATAGTCAATCTAAATGTTAGCAGTATAGCTGAAGAGTTTATGCTAAAATTTTAGAACGTCAACTGTTTGTATAACAAGAAGGAAAACCTTCCCTTGCTTTTTTCTCATCTAAGCAAGATACAGCTCTTTGAAGATGTTCTTGGAGCCTAGCAGGGTACACAATTTTTTCGAAATATAACAGGATTTCCAAAAAACAGTAAAAAGAAAGATTACCAACACTGTCACAAGCAGATGGAATGAGATTCTTCTGATTACAGTAATTGTGTTCCATGAAAGATTAATCTCAAGTGCAGAGCATGTAACGTTATTTTAGAGCAATTAATTGTAATTGAGTCCAACATGTTCTTTTAACACATTGCTGTGTTCAGATTACTCTGCGTGTTCTAAGTTGATTTCACATGGCTAAAACCATTGGCTATTGTTCATTCCATCTAGAGTAAACTCACTGAATAAATAGGATTTATTTATCATTCAACCATCGTTTTGATGGATGTATTCTAGTTGGAACCAACCAGTAGTGTTCATTGTTCACTGTTATTTATTTATTATTATTATTATTATTATTATTATTATTATTATTATTATTATTATTGTTATGGCTCCTCTCAAAAGATTTTGTTGAGTTTTGTTCCAGAACACCATATAATTGCAGTATGAGGCTCAGCAGAATAAACCAAGAGGAGTTCAGAAGCCAAGGCTGAAAAATGCAGCAGGCTCTGGGACGTTTTCTGGGTGGTTGTCCCCAGTAGTATCAGTGGCTGTCACCTAGTAGGGTAACATAATGTGTCACCCCCATGAACCTCCTACCATACAAGATCATACCACGATGTTGTTGTTAAAATAAGTTACTATAAAAAACCACCACAAACAAAAACAACAGTGCATGATTGTAGCACATGCTGCTGAGACCATATTAATTTGAAGTATCATTGTAATTGGGTAATAAGAACAGCTTTGACTGAGTCACCTGCACACTAGAAGGTTAAAAAAGTAAGTCAGCATAGAATGTCCCCAAACTACGGCCCGCAGGCCACATTAGGCCCATCGAAGCAATTTATCCAGCCCCCGCAGTGGCGGCTCCCTCCTCCTCCGCGAAGGAAGGTGTGTGTGGTGTGAAGGAGGGGGGGAAAGGCACGTGCCTTTCTTGCCTCACTTGCACCACACATGCCTTTCCTGCTTCCTCCCTCACCGCGTGCATGCCTTCCAAAGCTTTACTTGTGTTTATAGCAGTATTTAAATTATTATTTAATTAATAATTAATTATTAAGAGGTGCTTTGATAGTCCTTTTGGTGCACAAAGGCAGAAGGGGGTTGGACTAAATGGCCCAAGGGATCTCTTCCAGCCCTTTATTATTATTATTATTATTATTATTATTATTATTATTATTATTAACATTGAGGCTGTATTTGTTCCCATTTTTTTTTTTTACTTCAAATTAAGATATATGCAGTGTGCATAGGCATTTGTTCATAGTTTTTTTAAAACTACAGTCCAACCCTCCAGTGGTCTGAGGGACCGTGAGCTCGCCCCCTGTTTAAAAAGTTTGGGGGCCCCTGATATATAAGATGGGCTTACAATTTTTTTTATAATTATATCTTATCGGGCTTGTCCAACCTCTGGTTTCACCGAGGGTGATGGAATTCAAATTTCTAGTCACTATTACGGTATGTGGATGTATAGTACTGTCTGGATAGTCATGACTGCTACTGTCAATGGCTTGTGTTTTCAGCTTGCCAAGGCAGTCAGGGCCAGCTACAGTATTTGGCAGTTGCAAGGTACACTATTGTCACATCTTTGCTTAAAATAGTGATGAGGTTAAAGGATGGAGGAGGCTTTCTTCACAAAGTGGAAAGAAAGCAGCATCTCTCTTTCAAAGTGGACTTCTTTCAGAGTGATCCTCCTCCAGTGGGCTTGCCTTACTGCAGGTGGTTAGGTGGCAGCATCAACAATCAGGTGGCACACCAGGTTTCTTGCAATAGTTTAGAGCCCCCTCAATGTAGCATTGTCTGGGGACATCATGAGAAAATTAAATATTATATTATCTATCACTTCTAAGGTGTGACAGAAATGAGGACCAAGGATGTAACAATAGTGTACCTTGCAACTACCACAAAATATTTTTTGTAAGCCCATCTTATATATACTCTATGCTGACTTTTTTTAACCTTCTAGTGTGCAGGTGCTTCAGTCAGAGCTGTTCTTATTGCCCGATTACAATGATACTTCAAATTAATATGGTCTCAGCAGCATGTGCTACAATCATGCACTGTTGTTTTTGTTTGTGACTTTTTTTCAGGAGGTATATACCCCCCCTCCCCTCATAGACTAAGGAATCTTTGTGAACAGTTTAGAAATGACATTTCATGAATATATTTCAAATGTGTTTCTTCTTCTTGGGGGAACACATTGCAATTTCAGAGGAGCACAGGTTTCCAGTCAAAATTATGTCTGTTTTGTGTTGAGTCCAAAAGTTGCAAACAGAGGAAATCTGCTGAGGGGACAAATAATTCAATAAATCACTTTCTTTTACATATTTCTAGTTGAAAGTCTTGGCCTCCCCTCCCCATGCTGTGTAGGGTAGAGGAGACATTTGGTCTCTTCATCAGGGTCTTTTGGCTCAGTGCGAGAAAGTGCTGGGTTAGGAAAGAAGTGATCAGGACAACACTTTTTAGCCAGTTTCAGCCACATGCTTCTACTTTAAATTGTAGATGGGTACTTGGACAACTGGCATAGGGTGGAGCTATAATAATAATAATAATAATAATAATAATAATAATAATAATAATAATACTTTATTTATACCCCGCCACCATCTCCCCAACGGGGACTCGGGGCGGCTTACATGGGGCCATGCCCAGGACAATACAATATAGCAAAATATAAAAACAACATATCATAATACAATTACAACAATACAATAAATAATCATGTACAGTACAACACAAAATCAAAAAAGCAATACAACAGGGCGGGCCGCATGAACACTCAGTTAAAACTTGGGGTGAGAAAAAGATAAGAATAAAACCACGGGGAACAGAGACATAAGATAGCAAACAGTCTAGAGGATAGATGATGGGGGGAGTAACAAAAAAGTGTGTAACAGTTACTCTCCGAAAGCACACCGGAAGAGCCATGTTTTTAAATCTTTCCTAAAGGCTAAAAGAGTGGGGGCTTGCCTGCTTTCAATAGGCAGTGAGTTCCACAAACGGGGGGCCACAGCAGAAAAGGCCCTTTCCCTTGTTCCCACAAGGCGGGTCTGGGATATAGGCAGTGGCGACAGGAGGGCCTCCCCTGACGATCGAAGAGATCGGGCAGGTTTATGGTAGGAGATACGGTCACGAAGGTAGGTGGGTCCCAAACCGTTTAGGGCTTTATATATGATGGTCTGCACCTTGAATTGGGATCGGAAAATGAACGGTAGCCAGTGGAGCTCCTTAAACAGGGGAGTAGATCTCTCCCTGTAACTCGCCCCCGTTATTAATCTGGCAGCCGAGCGTTGGACCAGTTGTAATTTCCGAGCCGTCTTCAAGGGAAGCCCCATGTAGAGTGCATTACAGTAGTCCAGTCTAGAGGTAACTAGGGCATGGACCACCGTGGTCAAGTCAGACTTCACGAGGTATGGTCGCAGTTGGCGCACAAGTTTGAGTTGTGCGAAAGCCCTCCCAGCCACCGCCGACACCTGAGCCTCAAGCGTCAGCGCTGAATCCAGGAGGACCCCCAAACTGCGGACCTGTGATTTCAGGGGGAGTGCAACCCCGTCCAGCACAGGTTGCCACCCAATACCCCGATCCGATGAGCGACTGACCAGGAGGGCCTCTGTCTTGTCAGGATTGATCCTCAGCTTGTTCCTCCTCATCCAGTCCGCCACAGCGGCCAGGCACTGGTTCAGCATCCGGGGGGCTTCCTTGGAGTTAGATGGAAACGAGTAGTGGATTTGTGTATCATCTGCGTAGAGATGGCAACACCCTCCAAAACTCCGGATGACCTCTCCCAGCGGTTTCATATAGATGTTAAATAGCATGGGGGATAGGATAGACCCTTGCGGGACCCCACAGGTCAATGGCCAGGGGTCCAAGCAAGTATCCCCCAGCTTCACCATCTGGGAACAGCCCTCCAGGAAGGACCAAAGCCACAGCAGAACTGTGCCACCGAGTCCCATCCCGGCGAGCCTCCCCAGAAGGATACCATGGTCGATGGTATCGAAAGCCGCTGAGATGTCCAAGAGAACCAGCAGGGTCACACTCCCCCTGTCCAGCTCCCTGTGGAGGTCATCCACCAAGGCGACCAAAGCCGTCTCGGTGCTGTGCCCAGGCCTGAAGCCAGACTGCGAGCGGTCCAGAAAATCAGTGTCATCGAGGAACTCCTGGAGCTGCGTAGCAACCACCCGCTCCAGAACCTTATCCAGAAATGGGAGGTTGGAAATTGGTCTGTAGTTGTTTCATACAGATGTATCTAATGAGGTCTTTTTAAATAACGGTTTTACTACCGCCTGCTTAAAGCAGGATGGAACTGACCCCTGAACCAGGGAGGCATTTATAATAGCCACAAACCAATCCAACAACCCATCTTTGGCCAGCTTCACCAGCCAAGAAGGTCAAGGATCCAGAGCGCAGGTGGTCGCCCTCACAGACCCAAGAATCCCCTCCACGTCATCAGGAAGGACAAGCCGGAAAGATCACACAGACAGGTACCTCGGTTACCTCCGCTGGAACTACAGTTAAGCTGGAGTCCAACTCACGGCGTATCTGAGCAACTTTGCCTGCAAAATGGTGCGCGAAATCGCTGCACCGAGTTGCCAAGTCATCAGGAAGCCCCTGGGTCTCAGGAGGCCGCAGGAGCTCCCCAATAACTCGGAACAACTCCGATGGCCTGTTGGCTGCAGACGCTATGCGGGCAGTCGTGAAAGCTTTCCTGGCTGCTCGCAGAGCCACGGAGTAAGCCTTAATAGCGGCTTTAGCCCGTGCTTGGTCGGACACATCCCGAGATTTCCTCCAGATGCACTCTAGTCCCCTCCTCGCACGCTTCATCACAGCCAGCTCCTCAGTGAACCAAGGAGTCGACGTGACTCTACGAAGCGAGAGGGGACGTTCGGGAGCAATCGTGTCAAGTGCCCTAGCCAGCTCACTATTATAGCGATCAGCAAGGACATCGCCAGGATCGCCAGTCTCCAGCACAGGAAGATCCCCAAGAGACCTTAGGAGTCCATCCGGATCCATCAGCCTCCTGGGGCGGACCATCTTAATGGGTCCACCCCTGCGGAGGTTAGAGGCCACAGCGAAACTTAAACAGATCAGATGATGGTCAGACCATGACAATGGAAGAATATTTTGCTCTTCCACTCTGACTGTCCCACCGTCCACAATAAAAACAAGGTCCAGCGTGTGTCCCGCCTGATGTGTGGGCCCAGATATAACTTGAGTCAGCCCCATGGTCGTCATGGCCACCATGAAATCCTGAGCTGCACCTGTCAAAGTGGTCTCGGCATGAATGTTAAAGTCCCCCAAAACTATGAGTTGTTGGGAGACCAGGGCCGAATTGGAGACCACTTCTGCTAGCTCGGACAGAGAGACTGCTGGGTCGCGGGGTGGACGGTACACCAGCAGAATCCCCAAGCTGTCTCGGGCTCCCACCTTCAGGAAGACACACTCAAACCTCGAAGACTGCGGAATGGCGCATCTGATCAGGGCGATGGACTGCCGAAAGATCACCGCGACTCCTCCTCCCGGCCCCCCAACCCTGGCCTGCTGATGCACCCCGAAACCCGGTGGACACAGCTGGGTGAGATTCACACCACCCTGCTCGTCCAACCACGTCTCGGTGATGCATGCCAGATCCGCTCCCTCATCCAGGATCAAATCCTGGATGACAGCTGTTTTACCGTTTACAGATCTGGCGTTCAAAAGCAGGACCTTAAAGCTGGGGGGTCTGTCCTGAAGACTACCACACCTATTCCTCTCCAGGGTCGCAAAAACTCTGTTGCACTTCTCCCTGGGACGCAGGTGACCGTTCTTCCTCCTCCCCCACACCACCTCTATAGAGCTCCACCCATGAGAACCCGCTTCCCCCTGGTGGGTTGGCTGATTGAAGTTGTCATGTAAGGGGGATAGTCAGCTGTCCTGGGAAGGAAAGCCTCCCAATGAGCTTGTTCGTTTATGGAAAGAGCCTATCTCCACTGGTGGGAGAGAAAGGGAGTCATCTGATCTGGCATCTTTTAATGTGGTAATAGGACTAATTAAAAATGAGGACTGAGGGCAGGACTGAGGGGTAGAACCGGCGTGACTTGACATTGAGGAATTTTGTATATCGAAATTCAGGCCGATGTCCAAGGGGCGAATCAATGGGTCTACTAATACCCTTCTAAGAGTGATGCCCCATTGTTGTAATTTGGGCCCATGCAAAAACAATTCCTCTATTAACATTCTGTCTTCCAGTCCAATAAGAAGACACAAGGAGCGGTTCCAGGATTGGTAGTCTCTACGAAGCCAGTCAATAGTCTTGATCTTCACTTCTGACCAGCTTACAGATAGGATTTGCGATAGAGATAACTGGACCGCTCGCTTAGATGTCCATCTGCCTCTGTTCAATAATGAGTCTGAAACTTCTACTGCCACCCTATTAGTTCATAACAGATGTTGGTAATTGCAGGAAGTGTCCAGAGATTGTCCAAACATTTCAGCGAACGACGTATTGTTTGTCCTCTGCAAGACTCTATTGTTCTCTTTCCAGCCTTCCCTCCCCTGTCCCTCTCCCCTCGATACAAACCCATCCCCCTCCCTAGCCACTTCAGGACCTGATCTATTGACTACCTTCTGCTCCTCTAGCCTCTTCCTTCCCTGGCCTTTCAGAGCGCTTAATTCCTCATCAATGTCAATAAAACTGGCTGGTACAGTTGTTATAATGTCTATAGGAGAAGGATTTTTCACAATCAGGGAAATTCCCTTAAAAAGATGGTCAATTTTCTTGTTCAGTATCTCCAACTGTTGCAAAACTGTACTGAACGATTTTCCCAAAAGGTCACATAAGTAAGAAAGATCGTTTTTCCTCGGAGTTTCCTGCGAACACATTTCCCATTATCTTCTCCAGAGCCTTCCTATAGTAAACCACTCTAGTCTTTCAAAATTCACACCCCGTTCCTACTGTCGCTTTCCGTCAACCTTTCATTCAGCAATATATCAACCAACATTCACAAACCATCATTCACATTCTAAAACCATCAATTTACCAATCAATTAAACTCCAGGTACTCTCAAATCCTATGTGACCACTTCCTATGACCTTAATACCAGACTCACAAACCCCTTCCTACCACAGACAAATCTGTCTCCCTTGAAAAAAGTTAAAACTTTCTCACTCCCACCTTTGATACACACATACACACACCGAAGGAAACAAAAAATAAAATAAAATAAATAAATAAAAATAAATAAAAATAAAAACCACGATGGCAAGCTGCAACACTGAAGAATCCTGAAAGGTGCTGCTTCATGCAAGGCCGCTGAGTCGACAAAGCTGGTAATCAAGAGGATAGGCCAAAGACAAGTTGATGGAGCCACCAAACGAGCCTCCAATGCCGAGGAAAAGGCCAGGCTCTTTATAGGAGTCGAAGGGTCTAGTTCTCTCTGTAAAAGCCGATGTTAGTGGCTCGGGGGGGCCGCCCGGTCCGGCGCGGCCTCCGCAGGCCAAGTTTTCTTGGAGGCCGAGTTCTCTTAGAGGCCTATTCTCTAAGTAGTCTTAGAGTCCGATAAGGAGGCTGAGGGAGGCCGCCCGGTTCGGCGCGGCCTCTGAAGGTCCGAGTTCTCTTTGAAAGAGCCGATGGAGAGGCTGGAGGGGGCCGCCCGGGTCGGCGCGGCCTCCAAGGGCCTGATTTCCCCTATGAAGGCCGGGGAGAGGGCTGGATGAAGCCACCCGGACTGGACCGGCTGCGAGGCCGAGTTCTTACTGCAGCGAGCTGACAGGGGAGCAAGAAGATGCCGCCCGGTTCGGCGCGGCCCTCCAAGGCTAAAGAAAAGCCGAGAGGAAGGGCAGAGGATGGCTGCGCGGCTCCCGGCTTGGCCCACCCGCCAACACAGTAAGATGAGTCCCACGGCGCCAGCTGGAGGCTGCAGCGGAAGCCGCCCGGGCCAAATGGCGCCCACTCGGGCCGCAGCAAGATAAAAGGCCCTTCAAAGAAGTTTTTCTTGGCGCTGGCGACAGAAGGGCCAGGGACTGGAGGGCCACCAACCCAGCCCCAATGCCCCGATGCTCCTTGATTCATCGCGGCCGCGAGGCCGCCGCCGCCCAGCTCCGGGACGCGATGGAATGGCGACTGCAGAGCAACTTCCCGGGCCTCCTCTTCCAGCCCCAACAGCCCAGCTTGGCACAGCCACTCCTCACCAGGACCTACACCCCGATCTCCAAGGTGGTAAGAGGGTTCGGGGAGGTAGGACTACGAGCTTTCGTGGCAATTCAGGTCTTCAGGTCTTCTAGCCACGGAGCTTGTCAAAGCTCCTGTTGATGCGCCACCATCTTGGAAAAAAAAAAGGAGTGTGCTGAGTGACTCCATAAATAGGAGTCACTTAGCACATTTGGCAGGTAATGGGGGAGAATGTTTAGGAACATAGGGAATACCTATGGCCTATGAAACTTGGAGGAGGGGAAAGGAGCTGTGCCTTAGAACTGGCTTTATGATTTGGCTCCTGGCAGGGGTTGTGAAGCCTATAACCTCATCACAAAGAGCTAAATTTGGTGGCATACACCGGTTTAGCCCAGGTCACCCACAGAACCCACTAACTCCCATCATATGATGTTGACACGTCTCTGTGGGTGAATGAGTGCAGAGTTGGCACATGCCGCCACCAAGACAACAAATAAATCCATTTTGGGGGGGGGGGGGAAGAGAGAAGCTGCATGCTTCACTCACACATGATGCTTCCTCCATGGGATCAGTTGGAAGAAGAGCCGAGCGATGTGGGGCGTGGGGTGCCCTTTTCCCCACGCACTTCGACAAAGCAGAGCAATTCTAGCAGCCATGTGACAAGCTTGCTAGGGACTGGATTCTCAGGCCAGCCTTCTAATGCATAGCAGGTTGGAGAGCAACCCACATTTTGGGTTTATTTCTTCAACTAAGGTGTTAATCACCAAGGTTTGGTAAGCAGGAGAGGAGGTCAGGGATTGACCTCTACTTCTGCTGGTCCCATGCTGGGTATCTCCCCTTTTACAGGTTTTCAAGAGGTTTCTAAATAGGTTCAAGTTTAAATAAAGCAGCCCCTATTTTCATCCAAAGCTATGTGTATTGTCTCTTTATTTCAGGGGTGTGGAACCAATGTTGGATTCCTCTGTTGCGTCAGCTGAGATTTGATATCCTTCTTGGGAGTATCTCTTTAATGTAATCTCCACAATAAATAACCTCAAAAACATTTATATGTGTTTATGTATGTTTGTATATATGCAAGTTACCTCCTTTGTCCTAAAGTCCTCTGCTAATGTGTGCAACTTTTTAATGTGAAAATTAACATTCATGAAACTTCAGGTCAGCTCTACTGAATACAGAATAAGCTCCAATTTGACCTAACATCACACAATGGTGGAAAGAGTCTACAGTACTTATGTATCTAGGAATTTAGGTTATAAGAAAAAAGGCAGTCCTCTTATCCCATCTTTCTCTAGTAGCCTTTTGTGGTTTCTGGTGAGGCAGCACAGAATTTGCAAAGGTATGCATGTTAAAAGAAAAACCTTGCCATTTATTTGCTTTCCTTTATTTGTTTATTTACAGCATTACAGTGGATTTTAGGTCCAATGAATATTTGATCAATCCATTCAGTGTCAATTTTTTAAAAAAATAAAGATTTGTTTTGTCCCTTCAGCAAACAATTACACTGACAGCACAGCATCTCATTCCAGACCCTGACCCTTGGGCCAGGACAAGCTCACTAAAAAAGAAAATAGAAAAAAACAAAATTCTGAGGCCTTAGAAAATAGCTTACTTGGACCTACTATTCTTGATTTCTAATGCTTGTTGTAGCAGCTAGTCCTACAACCGCTTATATGTTGTTGATGGTTTTTTGCAATCAGTATACCACATAATTCATGTACTGTTATGAGTGTGAAATGCATGGTCCTCCAGAAGTTCTAAAATCCCTGACCATTTATGCCTGCTGACGGGTAGGCTGCTGGAAGATGCAGCCCAATGACATCTTGGGGCACATATGGTCCTTGCCTCCCCCTTCAAAAGTTCCTCCCACTATGACAAATACAGTGTTCTATATTTAATGTGGAATATCGGCTATATCCAACACTGGAGAACCTGGTAAGAAGGTGTAACATTTTAATTGGCTTCAGTTCTGTAACATAGCTGAAAATGTGGAATTCTGAATGCACTGAACTTAACCAACATTCATGAAAGTTTAAAACCTGTAAATAGCTCCCCAATCCCACAATGTTCCTGTCATGTACTTGGTATGATGGTTCTCTTTCACTTCTGTGCTAGCAGGAGGATTCTCTTCCTCTCTCCCTTCCCCCTTGCTATTTCCAGGTTGGCTGTTTTCCTTTTATTTTGTATTTATATTTTTCTTTTTAAAAATGCTGGAATTGAGCAATTGCAATAAAAATAAAAAGAATATCAAAAAATAAGGAACAGTAGTAGTATGGGAAGTCAAGGTTATAAAAGTGTGTAGAAATATGATTGTGGGACTGCAGATTGGCAAATTGGCGTAATTGCGCTATTTAAGAGAGGTACAATATCAAGGATGCTCAATGCAATATGTACCCATTATCAAGGATAACACAATTGTAGTGGAATAGCAAGTTTGTGTGATAAAGTCCTGAAACATGGCACAGAAAGTTTTTGACTATTTTGATGTCTGTGTGCATTCAAGACATAGAAGTAATGGAGTTTGACACCACACCTTTACTGCCATGGCTGAATTATATGGAATCCTGGGAGTTGTAGTTTAGCTTCCTCTTCCAAAGAGTGCTAGTGTGTGACCAAAATATGCATATATGATATGTGTATGAATGGAAGAATGAGTGAGTTAGAAATTTGAAGACACCAGTCTGTAAAGCCTGCAAACCATTAACTACCTGCACAGGAATTGTAATTAAAACCTGCTAACGAGACCTGAAACAGTTGATCTGCCCAGCAAACTGTGATAAGAACTGTGACTGATAAGAGAAATGTTTACATCTGTTAACATAGAATCATAGAATCATAGAATCATAGAATAGTAGAGTTGGAAGAGACCACATGGGCCATCCAGTCCAACCCCCTGCTAAGAAGCAGGAAATCGCATTCAAAGCACCCCCGACAGATGGCCATCCAGCCTCTGCTTAAAAGCCTCCAAAGAAGGAGCCTCCACCATGGCCCCTGGGAGAGAGTTCCACTGTCGAACAGCTCTCACAGTGAGGAATCTCCTTTCCTGTAGTTTAAAGCCATTGTTCCGTGTCCTAGTCTGCAGGGCAGCAGAAAACAAGCTTGCTCCCTCCTCCCTATGACTTCCCTTCACGTATTTGTACATGGCTATCATGTCTCCTCTCAGCCTTCTCTTCTGCAGGCTAAACATGCCCAGCTCTTTAAGCCGCTCCTCATAGGGCTTGTTCTCCAGACCCTTAATCATTTTAGTCGCCCTCCTCTGGACGCTTTCCAGCTTGTCAACATCTCCCTTCAACTGTGGTGCCCAAAATTGGACACAGTATTCCAGGTGTGGTCTGACCAAGGCAGAATAGAGGGGGAGCATAACTTCCCTGGATCTAGACGCTATTCCCCTATTGATGCAGGCCAGAATCCCATTGGCTTTTTTAGCAGCCGCATCACATTGTTGGCTCATGTTTAACTTGTTGTCCACGAGGACTCCAAGGTCTTTTTCGCACACACTGCTGTCAAGCCAGGCGTCCCCCATTCTGTATCTTTGATTTCCATTTTTTCTGCCGAAGTGAAGTATCTTGCATTTGTCCCTGTTGAACTTCATTTTGTTAGTTTTGGCCCATCTCTCTAGTCTGTCAAGATCGTTTTGAATTCTGCTCCTGTCTTCTGGAGTGTTAGCTATCCCTCCCAGTTTTGTGTCGTCTGCAAACTTGATGATCGTGCCTTCTAACCCTTCGTCTAAGTCGTTAATAAAGATGTTGAACAGAACCGGGCCCAGGACGGAGCCCTGCGGCACTCCACTTGTCACTTCTTTCCATGATGAAGACGACGCATTGGTGAGCACCCTTTGGGTTCGTTCGCTTAGCCAATTACAGATCCACCTAACCGTAGTTTTGTCTAGCCCACATTTTACTAGTTTGTTTGCCAGAAGGTCATGGGGGAATTTGTCGAACATCTGTCAACATTTGCTGACTTGATGAATGTTTGGGGCAGAACTGCTTGTTTGCTAACACCAATCAAGAGGAATCAACATCTGGTCCAGGAAACAGGATATTCCAGGATGGAAGACGTCTATCACTCATTTACAACTTTGGGACAACATCATCAGCAAAATATTGCTATATAAGTGACCTTATGAGAGTCCAGAAGGTGTGACAGACAGCGACGCTGTTCACCCACCATGCTCAGTGGAGATGGTGTACTTGGGAGTGGCAGATCTGCTATGGGAAAGCAGGATTCTGTTCACTGTTTGGGGCCTCCTTTTCTTAGGGAAAGAGGAAGGAGTGCATTTTGAAGTCATGGTCTTTTTGAAGTTTTGGCGTTTTGGAGTTTTGGAATTATGTCTTGGCAGGCAGCAGTGGAAGCTGGGTCTGGCCTAAGCAGGTACTTCTCCAAGGAGGGAGAAAGAATACGGTAATATTTGTGTGCATGAAGATGGATGCATGTTGTGCGTGAATGAAGAATGAAAATGTAAACCCCCCCTTTTGTTTGTTTCTTAGCCAATGTAACTGTAGGTTGTTTGTGAATCCAATGTAGTTGCATAGAATCTGTATGTTTGTATGTCTAAATGTTGTTTGTTGTTCTGTAAAAATTCTGCTATACCTCTCAGACTGAAATTGCAATAAAAAGAACCTATGCTTTAAAGTTATTGAAAAGTTATTCATAACATTTTTGGTGTCAGAAGTGGGATATTCTGTTCAGTCTGAGCAGGATGTTTTAACTTTTGTTGTAAAAGTCTTCATGACATAATTGGCGTAGTCGGCAGGATATTCTTTTCAGTGAGACAGATTGACAAATTGGTGCTGTGAGTAGGATATTCTTTTCAATGAGAGAAGAGTATCAAAATTGGAGTGGTGGTAAGGATTTTCTTGTTGTAACCAAGAGAAATAAATTGTTTAGAGTAATTGCAGAGGATGTGGGAACAAGGAAGAGTCCCAATTCTCTGAAAAGTAGTTGTGCTGGAGTGGTTCCAAAGGGATTAGAATCCCCATAATTCCCATATGGAGGGGGAAGAAGATCCTTGGTGTAGAAGCTTGTTTATTATTTTGTTTTAGCCATGGAAGGGCTAAAGGTGTTAAGGAAAGGCTTTCCAATGAGGGAAGATAGCATTTTAATTTGGAGTTGATTTTACAGCAAATTGACAGAAGAGAGGGCAAGATGCAGTTTTTGACTCTTGATGTGTAGGAAAAGAGATCAAAATGAATTTTAAGTTTGGTGCAGGAGGAGGTGATTTTAAGTAACTTTAAGGAAAATGTGCAGGAGGAATAGAGGAGATACTGAGTTTTGTTTTCTGAAGTTTTTTGTGTGAAAGTCTACTTAAAGGAAAATTTGGGTGCTTTTTACAAAATAGTATTATGATGTTACCTAGAGGGGGTATATTATGATAGGTGGATTTATGATCTTGCAAATTGGTAAAAGCAAGATGAGTTGCATTTTGGTTTTAAAAGCAGTCTGATCAGCCTATTGGTCAGCAGTCTTTTAAAGCTCTTTTTTTTTCGGGAAAAAGTTCTGTTTGGAAATCCAAGTCATTTGAATTTCCTACAAAATATAATAAATTGGGGGAAAGTTTTGTTATTTCAAAAGAGTTAAATGAAATGGATACACAGAGATATTTTTTTTTAAAAAAAGAAATTTGTTGCAACCAATGGGAGCGTTTATCTGGAAGTGTTAACGTTTGTTAATTCTGTCTGTTTAACTAAGTTTTCTGATTGCAGGAGAGCTGGAGAGATGACATCAAATGTAAGCCTTTGAAGGCTGATGCAAGTGATTAATTAACAATCTGTTTAAGTTTATAGGAATCTAAATGTAGCTACCAACTCAAAAGAAGACCTGATGAAGAAGTTGCCATGATTTTGAACAATACACATGTTGTTGGGATTTATAGTTTTTAAAGGTTAAAAAGGGGGAAACAGAAAAGACACATTAAGCAATGCTGAAAGCTTAAGGTATTACTGGGGTTAAGATATGCTCTAAGTTATTTCAGAAAGTCAGAGCTGCTCAGTCTCAGATTTCTGGAATAAACAAGCAATTTGGGATTTTGGGGATATTGTGACATAGAATTTGCTCATTTTAAGGGAATTGATGTTATAGGGAAAGGAAGTGCAAACATTGCTTTTCAGCATTGCAAGGTTGTGAACTTGGGGTTCAAATCACACACACACAAGGTTAATCTAAGGTTGAAATAATACCTGTAGTTGAATAAAGGTTTCACATTTGAAAGGTTCATTGATGTTGGGGAAAACATGCAAATGGGAAGATTTGGTTTGGTTATGGTTAATAACTCATAAAAATGGAAGGGGAAATGTGATAAATGTGACATTTTGGATATCTTAACTTGGGTTTAGATACATATATTTATAAAAGAAATAAAACAATAAAGGATCTGGGTTACAAAAGTGGGAAGTAAAAAGTGATGTTATATATTTTTTGAAAACTTGGTGATGAAAAATAAAGTTAAATAAAGTTTTGCTATGGAAATGTAATGAAGATGAATAAATAAGTAACACTTGGGAACAAGATGGTTTTAAGATCATATGCATATAAAAAAGGTTATTTTATTAATTGATAAAATGTTTTGACATGAAATGATTCATTCAATTGTAATAATGATGATGATTACATGTATTTCCAATTGTAATTGTGAAAATGTATTTCTGGTTAAGAAATTGAGTTTTGGCACACCTGAGATTTAGAAGTTGCTTTACTATATGTTGCATATAGATTTATAAATGAAATCAATATGCAAGAGGGGGAATATGTGACCAAAATATGCATATATGATATGTGTATGAATGGAAGAATGAGTGAGTTAGAAATTTGAAGACACCAGTCTGTAAAGCCTGCAAACCATTAACTACCTGCACAGGAATTGTAATTAAAACCTGCTAACGAGACCTGAAACAGTTGATCTGCCCAGCAAACTGTGATAAGAACTGTGACTGATAAGAGAAATGTTTACATCTGTTAACATCTGTCAACATTTGCTGACTTGATGAATGTTTGGGGCAGAACTGCTTGTTTGCTAACACCAATCAAGAGGAATCAACATCTGGTCCAGGAAACTGAGGATATTCCAGGATGGAAGACGTCTATCACTCATTTACAACTTTGGGACAACATCATCAGCAAAATATTGCTATATAAGTGACCTTATGAGAGTCCAGAAGGTGTGACAGACAGCGACGCTGTTCACCCACCATGCTCAGTGGAGATGGTGTACTTGGGAGTGGCAGATCTGCTATGGGAAAGCAGGATTCTGTTCACTGTTTGGGGCCTCCTTTTCTTAGGGAAAGGGGAAGGAGTGCATTTTGAAGTCATGGTCTTTTTGAAGTTTTGGCATTTTGGAGTTTTGGAATTATGTCTTGGCAGGCAGCAGTGGAAGCTGGGTCTGGCCTAAGCAGGTACTTCTCCAAGGAGGGAGAAAGAATATGGTAATATTTGTGTGCATGAAGATGGATGCATGTTGTGTGTGAATGAAGAATGAAAATGTAAACCCCCCCTTTTGTTTGTTTCTTAGCCAATGTAACTGTAGGTTGTTTGTGAATCCAATGTAGTTGCATAGAATCTGTATGTTTGTATGTCTAAATGTTGTTCTTTGTTGTTCTGTAAAAATTCTGCTATACCTCTCAGACTGAAATTGCAATAAAAAGAACCTATGCTTTAAAGTTATTGAAAAGTTATTCATAACATTTTGGGTGTCAGAAGTGGGATATTCTGTTCAGTCTGAGCAGGATGTTTTAACTTTTGTTGTAAAAGTCTTCATGACAAGTGCCTCAACAAACTGCAAATCCCAGAATTCCATAGCATTGAGTCATGACAGAGTGGTGTCAAACTGCATTATTTCTATAGTGTAGATACATTCTGTATCATCCACTTTAAAACTATGTATCTGTGATCATTACTTTTGTTTTCTTAATGTTCAAATTAGATATACTATATTTAATTTGTGCTCCACCTTTTCACTGCAAAGCATGCTCAGATGCATAATAATGCAATTATTTTTTTAAAGGAATATTTAACCTTATAAGCTGATCTATTAAAAATACTTGGCACAATCATTCTTCTGCAGCAGAGAACTAATGCCTTTATCGCCTTGCCCATTCTATCAAATTCCCCAAGGAACTTCAATAGTAGCTTTAGGCTGGCTTAACAGACAACAGGGCTGACGTTGTCAAAGTGGTACAGTCCGTCTCTAATTTATTAACATTAACATTGTGAGTTATTTTGAATCCCTGGTTGCCTGAGTCCAAAAGTGGGTAAAATCCCAGCTGGCAAGTGGTTTTTTGGTGTATGTTTTGTCTTCAATGTAACTCTTCTTCCATTAATTCAGGAAGCCATAAAAAGCTAGTTATGTACAAGGCTTGGTGGTTTCCTCACAAAGGAAGAGCAGATGACTATCATTTACATCCTTCCCAGTGGGGATCACTTTTCTATTAAGATGGAAAAAAGAAAATAAGCTGAGGTATAAGCAGGGTAAACCATAGTCATCTGGGTGTATTTCTGTGGCAGCCCTATATATACAACCTCACTTTATCCTTCCTATTTCCTCACTTATCAAATATTTATTGTCAACAATGGGCAGTTCTATCTGCACACATTGCAATTGGATAATGAGATAGTTAGGTTTACTTCTGTTATTGATGGCAAGTGCTGATGGCATGAATAATTTCCTGTCTTTTCTAAATGGAATTTAATTATTGATGCTTTGTTTGGGCAGTGATAAAGGTGTTAGCGAAGGACTACGCCACAGCTGTACGCTAGCAATGATACTTGAAATCGTAGCTAGAATTGATTGGCTCACTATCTTCACCATCTTCTCTATATTACTATGAATTGGAAGCTATTGTGATCGCATTTTAGATTTCCTCTACATTTTTCTTGCTATAACAAAATAGAGGCTTCCATGATTCAGACTTTTGTCCCTGCCATAAAAGGAAGCATTTTGATCCATGTAAGCTTAGTTAAGCTGCCTATATATCTAGATGTTAGCAGAAGGAAGATGGGAGACAGAATCAAAGGGGGGGGGGTGATGAGAAGAGGCAATATTGAAAATATAATTGAAAAGCGGGTTTTTTTGGTCACAGATGGAATGTTTCAGGAGTGAGAGCTTTCATTTCATACAAATGAAAAGCCTAGAAAAATATCTGTACATATGCATCTTTATATCAAAGTATGTGTGTTCCATCCATTTATTTTAAAACTGTGTTCATCTGATTTTTCAAAAAAAGAATTATGTTATTTCCATTTTCATTTCTGAGTTTGACTGATTTGTTGATCTTGGATTTGGGAAATCTAGATATAAGTCATTAGGCAGCCTGAGATCATCCAATAATCTTGGCTGAGTAGGGACATATACCTAGATGTCCTGAATGCAACACCAACAGTCTACCCACTATACAATGCTAGCTTCCATGGTGTGCCACTTTAGCAGATAAGAGAGAAAATGGCCAGCCAAGATCATTGGATTATCTTAGTCTGGCCACTTTCTTTCTCAACTTGATTTATTTCACAGTGACCTTGTGAAGAGGAGGAAAGCCATGCATATCACATTGAGCTGACTAGAGGAAATCTCACGAATCATAAATATAAGCAAACACATTATTGTGCTCCACAAATCATATTTGACCATGGTTGCATGTTTCAATTGAAACAACTTACAAGGATTGGCAATGAGTAGTTGAAGGTTTATGGGGTGAAAGTGTTTGGATTTGTAATGCTAAGTACTTCTTCATCCTCATGATGGGTGTTAATTTGTCTGTTTTTCTGTGTGTCAGATGACTTGCTGCTGCCCCCTAGAATGCATTGGATAGAGGTAGTTAAAATCTGATTTAATAATTCTTCAGCACACAGATGGATGGTATCATTAAGAGGCCACTATGTTCTATAGTTTGGCAGTGGCCCCATGAATTTAGACAGATGAGTCTTAGCGAGATGATGAAGGGTGGGATAATTTATATTTCTTCAGCTAGAATAATGTAGTGGAACAGATACTCTCTTGTGACAGTGTTCTGTTGCATATACACAATGACAATAGTGAAATAGAATTGAAGATCACACTCTGGAAATCCATCTGGATTCTTCTGTCCCAAGAAGTAATGTCTGTCCAAAAGAGCCTCCCTGCCACACATTGTGCCTGCTTGTCTCCAAATCCACCCAATTAAAATACCACACTAGCCTGGCAAGATAAAAGATGCCACCAAAGCATCTCTCTCCCTAGTCACCGTTAGTATGTCTCACATACACTGCATAGTTCTCTTTGAGATGCCTACCACTTCCCTTCTTTTCCTTTTAAAAAGAAAGAAACGGAGGAGGGACTGTCAATGAAACACCGCCACCATCTTCATGCAGAAGAAGATCAAGTACATGCAAGATCAATAATGTAAAAAAAAAATCTGGGTGGGTGGAGGGGGAGAGTGAAAGAGAGAGAAGGGGAAAAAGAAGATCTCAGAGCAATTATTTTTCTACAAAATACTTTCTCTGACAACAGGGGAAGCCCCCAAAGGGCAGCGTGTAACAACGGTGCCTAATTAGAATGATTTCAGTGCAATCATTAACTAGCATCTAACACCTACGAGAGTATTTCTGTTTAAACTAAAACATGACCCGCCTGGTGGAAAGGCCTTGTAAACTGTCTACGAAATAAAAATGTGACAGGAAAGGTCAGAGCGGCGCTCATTTGAATTTCAAGCAGGGAGCGGACTCCGCAGTCGCTGTGTGAACAGCAGAGGGTGACGCGGTGGCGCTTTTTGGGGTGGGTGGGTGGCGGAGTGAACTTTCCTTGCCAACAGTAGCAGTTGGGAGAAATCCTTCAGGACTAATTACCAAGGCTGCAAAACAAGTATGATTTTTCTTTTCGCCTCTCTCTTTCTTCCTATGTGTCTCCCTCCTCCTTCCATTGAGTCAAAATGTTTGCATCCTAATTGCCCCACGACAAAGTAGTGTCTGTGTCTGTGTGCACACATCAAAAAATCTTTGTTGCTCTTGCAAGAAGGAAGGTCACCTGTGGAGAAGGCAAAGTGTCACCTTGTGGCAGGTGAGCTCCAGCCACCTGTCAGGGACAGCTTCTTTGGAGGTTCTTTCCTAATCGCATCTCTCCTTGTCAAAGGAAGAGACAAGGAGACTAATAAACTCTTCCTCTCAGCAAGCTGACATGTTGCCTTCCTTTTGATGGGCTGCGTAACTCTCCCTCTTCCACAACAAATGTCTTGATTTGCAGGTCCCTGGTGAAAGTCAAGGGAAGGGTGGAATCTGTAAATGTTCAGGAGAGATGGGAAATAAAACCTTTTTTTCTAAAAAAAGAGGAAATATTTTTAAAAGTTAGACATCGTCATCATCACAGACAAACAAGAAGAACAAAACAACAACCCAGACTTGGCAGGGAGGGTGTTATTTATTCATTAGAAAGGGTTGCAAACATACCGCCCACACCTCCTTCATGTAGCTCTGTTAGTAGGATAGATCTGCTTTTTGTAAAAAGTGCAGCAGTGATACAGAAAGCAAATGTTGTCCCTTGTGTTCCTACTCACCTCCTCTGCCTTTTAAAATTGCTCTAGATGCACAGGGATTTTTACACTCCTGGGAGATGTTTTAAAGCTGAACCATAAAATGGATTACAACTAACAGTGATAAAGGTAGCATTTGTTTGCCTCATTCTTTACTAGTGCTACAGTTTTCGATTCTTGATTAAGTGGCAGCTGGTGACTTTTTTATCAGAAGGGTGGTGAATCTAATTGGGGAGATTGTTTAAATGTTAAAGGAGATACTCAAAGTGTGAAACCCATTTCTGAAACTTTCGACTATTGTGGTTTGCTGGGAGTAATAATGGTGGTACAACCCACCCCCCTTTTCCCTGCACCGTTGAGCACAAGGGAAGGCTAATGGCACTGGTGTCCCATCTGAAGAGTGGACTGGTTGAAATGGAAACCAACCCAGCTGCTTAGATGGCCATGAAGCTGTGAGATACTGCAGAGTTTCAAGCAAACTCCAGAACATTCCCCTGACTTTGCCTGACAAAGGGCAATAATGAAATGCAATAATCCCTGGAAGAAGAACAACATCGTGAGGACAGACAGGAATCAATTGGATCTGAGTTTTCATGGCTGTGTAGACTTGCCCTTCAAAACAATAATGAGTTTTAATTTGAAAAACTGTTTCTTTTAGTTCTCTTGACAACATTCAACTTATCATGCAAAAGATCTGCAATACAATAGATGAGAAAATATCTTTCATTTTTGAAGAAGGAATTCCTCCCCCTGTCACCTCAAACTGGAGCGGAGGTATATACTGAAATCCATAAGTATAGATTCTATCGGTATACACCTGTTGAGCAGGATTCTAAATCAAATTAAGCCATTCACATTTCTCTCTTTCCCTTTTTCCTACACTCTATGTATGTACGCACGTGTGTGTGTGTGTATATCTCCTATGAATATAAGCTTGAGTCCAACCTTTGTGTATGTTTTGCACAATATCACTTTTTGTCAAAATACAATGCATTTATGCATTACTTGACATTTATGTGTAAAACACTATATTTTGTACAAAATACAATGGTTGAAATGTACTAATGCAGTTACAAATGCATATCATGAACATTTTCATCCCATGAGCTAGGCAGATCCTTTCCTCACAATCTTTGATCATTACTGAAAGTGCTACGCTTACACTCTGTAAAGGCAGCTTTCCGTATAATATTTACTAACATGGGCATTAATTGGGGCTTTTACTCTATTAAGGATTGTTTAATTGATTAAACACCTGCTTTTTAACAGAGTAATTAAGAGACTGAATTAAACTTTGTGCCGTATCCAAGTAAAAACAACCTTTGGTACAGCTGTTTTTCTTTTCTTTTGAGATATGAAAGTTTTGTTTTATTTTGTTTCATTTGATGTTCTTCTATTGTGGTATTTCCATGTGTTTTGTTTGCCAATCACATGCAATGCCCCTCTCCCAAGCTGCTTGTACTTTTTTTTTAATTCAATAGATAGCATAAACATTAAAATAAAAAACAAGAAGTGGGTGTGTCTACACTGTAGAACTAATGCAGTTTGACACCACTTTAATTGCCATGGCTCAAAGCTATGGAATCAGGGCAATTGTCATTTACCAAGGTGTTAGCCTTCTCTGTCAAATAGTACTGGTGCCTCACCAAACAGCAACTCTCATAATTCCATAGAAATCAGGCATGACAGCTAAATGAATTAGCATTAATTCTATAGTGTAGATGAAATGACATAAAAGCACAGAGAAATGTCTCAAATTTGGAGAGGGGAATGACTAAACAGTAGCATTGCAGACTAAGGGCAAATTTACATTGGCAGATAAATCCACAACCTCTAAGCTGGTCCTGGAGAGAGCCATGTGTATCCTACTGAACCTGCTGTGGCGCCACATTGATGTCCACATGCTCCAGACAGGTCAAGATTGCATTGGACCTAATGGGACATCGTTTCACTTTCCATTGTCTCTGTTGCCACTCCCAGCCAGCCACAGAGTTCTGTGCAAGCTCTTGGATATCATCAGCCAGTGTAGACTCACACTAACACTTCAATACTATTCTCCTTTCCAAATTTTAGGCATTTATCTGTACCCTTCAGTCATGACTTCTTCCATAATCAGCTTCTGTCAGTAAAATATGAGCATAAGATACGACAGAACCAACCCTTTTCAATTTTCTTGTTTCCTCTTTTCCTTGTATTAACGGATTCTTTCTTTAAAAGAAATTGATTCTTTGCAACAAAGCAAGTCATTACAGCAAATGTTTTAAATCACTTGGTCCTCATATTTGTGATATATAGACTCTACTTTAATCTTCTCTGCATTCCCAGAAGTAAAAGAAAGACCCATAATTTTTGAAAAATGATTTTTCTTCAATAAGTTCTCTCTACTGTGCCCATTCCAGAGTTTCTTCTTTTTCTATTTTTCTGATGAGGTCTTATGATGTCAACAAAATAGGGCTGTTATGATGCCCCATGAAAAGCCTTTGTATTGGCCTCTTTCATATACAGCTATATGAAACAAATCCCTGACAAATGAGTGGCAGGTTGCTATTAGGCATGCGCCATCCATGAAAAAAATGGTTCAATACTCGCTTCTAAAGTAGGAGGCACTGGCACTTCATTTCTAAAGTCATTTCTGAATTTTGAAGCAAAAAAATTCAAAACTTTCCAAAGTTTCCAAAGCTTTGTATGTACTTCGTGTATGGCGGATATGCATGTGCATAAAGGAAAACATTATCGTCAATGGGGAACATTGAGGGGCCTCTCTCTCCCTCATTTTTTGGGCTATCCTAATGAAATTTTCTACAGTGGTAGAACACATTTACCACTGTTAGCTCTGATTTTTGGCGAATTTTCATAGCTTTTATAATAAACCATTTTTTAATAATTGTAGAAATCAGTTCCTGGTTTGAAAGTCATATTTCCTGTTTCATTGGGTTGTCTTTACTTTGAAAGTCATTATTCTACTTCAGAAACTTCTTTTTGTGGCTGAAACTTTGTTAAATTGATGGAGAGAGATTCAACAAACCATAATGTGCTATTTTTTATAGGACAATGTCCCTTGCTGTTTTTATGACAGAACCAATTAGGAAATGACATTTATCAACCAGGAACAGAAATCATAGCACACCATCAAATCACTCCTGACAGATAGCCATCAGCCTTTGTTCCTGGTTTGAAAATATTATTTCCTGTTTCATTGGATTTTCTGGGGCTGAGAGTATGTGACCACCATGGCTGAGTGGGGAATGAAGCCACAATAGCAGTCCAACTCTCAAACCACTACACTACACCATGCTGTCCCAAAAAGGGGCCCACTATTTCTTCCTTTGAGGTTTAGCCCTCTTCTACTGGCTTTCTTCCTATGAGGCTTAGCCCACTTCCGATGTCTTAGGAAAAAACCTCAGTCTTGTTTTTTATGAATGCTCCCATGAGAAAATGTATAAGGATGTGGGTGAACTAGAATTCCCAAAAGTCTTAGGTCAACCCTCCCAAAACTTCCCCAGGATTCACAGCTGTGTGCCAATATCCATCACTTCTCTTCTTATCTCAGATTATATGGTCAGTGGGACTCATATAATTCAGTTTAAATCAGATAATCTGGGATAAGATCCTGGGATATAGGCCAGTGTAGATCCAGCCTGATCTTGCAAATGAGGAGGAGGAGGAGGAGGAGGAGGAGGAGAATATATGTCCCCACTACCATATAATCTGGGGTAAGATCCTGGGAAATACTTCACTTCGGCAGAAAAAATGGAAATCAAAGATACAGAATGGGGGACGCCTGGCTTGACAGCAGTGTGTGCGAAAAAGACCTTGGAGTCCTTGTGGACAACAAGTTAAACATGAGCCAACAATGTGATGCGGCAGCTAAAAAAGCCAATGGGATTCTGGCCTGCATCAATAGGGGAATAGCGTCTAGATCCAGGGAAGTCATGCTCCCCCTGTATTCTGTCTTGGTCAGACCACACCTGGAATACTGTGTCCAATTTTGGGCACCACAGTTGAAGGGAGATGTTGACAAGCTGGAAAGCGTCCAGAGGAGGGCGACTAAAATGATTAAGGGTCTGGAGAACAAGCCCTATGAGGAGCGGCTTAAAGAGCTGGGCATGTTTAGCCTGCAGAAGAGAAGGCTGAGAGGAGACATGATAGCCATGTACAAATACGTGAAGGGAAGTCAAAGGGAGGAGGGAGGGAGCTTGTTTTCTGCTGCCCTGCAGACTAGGACACGGAACAATGGCTTCAAACTACAGGAAAGGAGATTCCACTTGAACATCAGGAAGAACTTCCTCACTGTGAGAGCTGTTCGACAGTGGAACTCTCTCCCCGGGGCCATGGTGGAGGCTCCTTCTTTGGAGGCTTTTAAGCAGAGGCTGGATGGCCATCTGTCGGGGGTGCTTTGAATGCGATTTCCTGCTTCTTAGCAGGGGGTTGGACTGGATGGCCCATGTGGTCTCTTCCAACTCTACTATTCTATGATTCTATGAAATAGGCCAGTGTAGATCCAGCCTGATCTTGTAAATGCTTGTAGCCTGCCTCCCTCCTCCAGACTGGGAGAAGTCAGGCCTCAGCCCTGGTCATAGGGAATCATCGGCTGCTGTGGGAAGGAGGCAAGAAGCAGGCAGGGAGGATGGAGGAATACCACAGGCCTGGGTTTGCCCATGCCTGCTCTAAGTCCTAGTCTTCTTCCAATTTCTTGGCTGCAATCTCCATTCTGATTAATGACTGAGCCAAGATATGGAAAATCTTTAACTATTATCATTTATGCCAAATGATGACTACTTTGTGTATGGTGATAGCATACACAAGCAAGCATTATCTCTCAGCAAAAAGCACACAGCAAGCATTATCTCTCAGCAAAAGCTCTTTCTCAATAACTGGAAGGGCAAAATAACTTTCCTGGAATCATTGCCCTGGAAAACCAGTTTTCTGTTTAGAAATGGTTTATGATTATATTTTATTCATATTTCACTTCATTAATTAGAATTGTTTCTCACATCAGGGTGCTTGTTACTTAACCTCCATGCACCTCTCGTTTTCACGCTTTCTAGCCTTGCATTAAATCCCTGACTGATAAAATACTTTTGCTGAACTGCATTAGTGCAGCAAAAAGCAGACTTACTTCTGCTGAGGCACTGCTCTCTTTGTGTGTATCTGGTGGGGGCCATCAACTTCCAGTTGCGCAGTCTGCTTAAAACTGTTTGGAAAGAGAAGCAGAACAAGGAAATAAATAACAATGAGAGACATTGTAGAGGTAGCCACATGGCACTCCTAAGTCAGGGAAGACAAGGTCGGGAAGGCAGAAGGTTTTCTGGCCTTTGATCCAGGGTACAGGAATTGTTTCTTTAATAATTGTTCCTTTTCTGTTGCCAAAGGCTGTGGTTTAAACTAGACAACCCATCTAGATTAACATTAAAGTGGATGAAACTGAACTGAGAGGAGCTTAATATTTTGACTTGGAAACCATGGAACCACAATGTGACTGAATAATAACTGAGGGGGAACTATTGCTAAGCTGAGAAACACACACATACAGAACAAGGGTAGAGAAAGACTGTTACTTTTTATTTTAATGGTACATTTAACTAATTCTGAATTACTGGGGAGCTCTGGAGGAAGTGGAGCTCAGAGCTGCATTAATACTAAATGAATTCATTGTGTTCAGTGTCATTACAGTGAATAATAGCAAATGAATTAATGCGATCATGGGGCAAATAAAACTGCTGGGAAAATAATTTATACAAGTAATTCTTCAGTGCAGAAGTCCTAATTTGTTTTCTGTTGTGCAACGGCTCGTCCTCATTAAGGATGGAGGTAGCAATTCCAGTGATTCAAAGACAAAGGGCGGCATGACATTTTCGCATGAGCTTCTTTCTGTTCAGTGGTTCATTGTGAGAAATGTATTTTATTTTTTGCTGATTTTTTTTTTTTTTTGCAGATTGTTTCTGGAGACTTGTTAGTTAGAGGGTGGAGTGCCCACAGCAAGGCAAACAAGGTTCCAGGATTTGAATACATTCATAAAGGGTAGAGAAATTACCAAATTATATCTTTAAGTTTTTATGGAAAGTGACATCCAGTGACATTTAGATGCAAGCAATTCCGCATAGTGTCTAGCACAACTTTTTGTACAATTCCTTGTGCAATGAAAAGTGGATTGATATAGTCTCTTGCACTAACTCTGGAAATAAGCATCAGCTTGTGCTTTGCATTAGAATAAATTACAATACTGGGTGGCAACTGCTTTCTAGAGCCAACCTATCATTAAAGCAATGACGTGGTCATGTCAGGCAGAAGATTTAGAAGGTTAGCAAGAATAGTAATTTCTTGGCTGTGGAGCCTTCTGAACTTGCCTGTTGCTTTAGGTAGAATGGAGGACTTCATCAATGTTCATACAACATACAACATATTAATAGCAAATTTCAATGCCAAACATACATGTAAAAACCGGATCATAATATCAAACCATAACATATAACTATAAGTTTAAAATCAGTAGAACCATTAAACATAAAACATAAGCAACATTTAAACATTAAAGTATAGCATTAAGACATTGTAGTATAAACATGAAAATCACATGATTCAAAGCGGTAAATTGAAACCATTCCAAATTGTCAATTGCACATAATCCCATAATCCCAAGAGTACTTAATTACATCAATCAATTCTGTTCACTGGCAGGCATGGGCAAACTTTGGTCCTCCAGGTGTTTTGGACTCCAACTCCCACAATTCCTAACAGCCAGTAAATTAGCTAGGATTTCTGGGAGTTAAAGTCCAGAACACCTGGAGGGCCCAAGTTTGTCCATGCCTGTGTGACTAGTAGAGGTGTGCATTTTTTCATTAGTCCTCATAAGTCGTATCAAATTTGTTAAATTCGTACTTACAAGGCAATATCTGACATGCGGGCATGGCCCACACCAAAAATGTAAGAATCAAAACTTGTTCAATATTAATGACCTTTCACCATTAGGAGAGGGAAGCAGCAGGTAGAAAGCAGAGTTTGCTGGGAAAGAGACGAAGAAAGCACAAAATTCTGGGAAATGTGGTTTGGGAAGGCGAGGAACCCAATGTTAGAAAATTCTAAAGGCCCTGCTCTAAACTACATTTCCCAGAGTTCTGCTCAGCATCAGAAAGCCCCAATCAGGATAGGGGAGAGATTTGTCCCTCCCTAGCAGCAGCCAGTCAGAATTCCAATAAATTGTTGAATCTGCAAAGAGGAGGACTGACTGATACTTCTAGTAAGTAAATCTCTATGCTGGGCTGGGAAGAAATCTCTAAGTGGATAGCCATTGGGGGTCCCTTTCAACTCAATAGGGGAAGCATAGAGGCTGGATGGCCATCTGTCAGGAGAGTTTTGACTGCGCTTTTGCCTGGAAGAAGAAAATTGGACTAGATAGCCTTTGGGGGGTTCCCTCCAATGTTAGGATTTTATGAAAATGTAGAATGGGTTAATATTGGTTTTTATTGGTTAATATGAGAGGCATTCAATTAAATAGCTGTTGTGGCTTTTCATATATATATATAGTTTTTGTCAAAATTTAAAAATATTCCCTAAAATCAGTAGATGCAGCTGGAAGTTGGGAGGAGTGAACCCCTGTTATCTTATGTCATTGTACAGAAAATTCAAGGAGATAGCTCTTGTAGTTTCTTAAAATGTTCTTTATAAAAAATTTGAAAATTCTCCAAACTTCAATGGATAAGTGAAACATTCTGAAACTCGATGGGCTAACAGTAGTAAATGTGTTCTACTACTGTAGCAAGTTTCGTCTCAATAGCTGTAAAAATAAGGGAGAAAGGAGCCCCTGAAGTTCCCCCAAATATTGTAATTATGCACAATTACTATAACAAAAAAGGATAGAAATTTCATTACTCTTGTTATAGTAACACATTTTTCACTAACTATACTTTAGAAATACTTTAGAAACAAAATGCCAGCACCTCCACATTTTTTTAATTGATCGTATATGCCTAAGTACTAGGGATGGGAGAATCATCAGTGGGGGGTGGTTGTGAAGATACGAGATTACACAGCTGAAATACAAGTTTGCCTGCCACATGTGATAAAATCCAGAGAGGTAGTGGTGTAAGAAGGAGGTTCTAGATCCAAGTTGCTGTTCTTTCAGTAGTTTACATTTGAAGGTGGGTTTATGGAACCAAAGCAACTTAAGGCAGGATGGCTTGGATAATCTCACCTCAGCTTTTTTTCCTTCCTTTTTTTCGTTGCCACTGCCACCTTTTCCTTCACCATTGGTTTATCCATGCCAGAAAAGGCTGTATAATCCCAGCCTCAGATAGCTGATTTGTGTCTATGCCTTAATCATTTAATTTATTATTATTCCTAGGCAGAAGGCAGCTGAAGAGTGGGTTTGCTATTTGCCACTCTGCCTCAGGCAGTAGTGTACCTTGGGGTGGCCCTGGTTGTGTTTCTAGCTGACTAAAACCAAGCTTCCTGCTGCTACCTGTCTTTTTATCACACTCTACTTACCTAGAGAAGAAAAGCTGCCCATAAGGATTTTGATAATAAGGCTTTGATAGAAAGGCTTTTGGGAAATGCGCACTGCCTGGTTGTTGCTTTTTTAAAAAGAAAGCTGCACAGGTAATTGGTGTTTGGCAGCTTTTCCAGCTATATTTCTTTGGCTTGGCTGTGTGTTAATTACCTAAATTCACTCATTTAGATTCATCCCCGCATGTGGTTTGGCAGGGATGTATTGTCCTAAAGAGACTTTCATGTTGGTCCCTCCACCCCAGTGCAGAAAGCTGCTTTTATGGCACCGTACCCTCACGGTGTTATTGTTTGTTTTGACTTGGTGAGAAAAAACAAATATTATGAAAATAAAGAAAAGAAAGCTTCTGAACAAATGGTGGCAACAGCCGAGCACTAAATATAAAATTAATTAACAGAAACAGTTGGCTTACCCAGATGTCTGTTGCAATTCTGAAGAGATAACGTGAGCACAGGAGATGTTCAGGGCAGTATTTCGAAGGAGGCAAAATTACCATAAATTTTAATATCAAGATCAGGTGCTTGATCACCATCTTCACTACTGGCAACTGGAGGGATATTTAAGGTTAGCAAGAACATGGAAAAATAATGGAAGCAGCTTTTCTGGATGGTTATAGGAAGAGTTGAAAGTCAGATATATGAGCATCTATGAAGAGACAAAGCACATTCATCATCACACAGTAAATGCCAGCACTTGGATGTAATTAGTTACAAATAGCTAGTCCCTTAGGGCTAATTGCTTTTCCAGTAACTAAGACCTAATAACTGCATTGCAGCAGTAAATGAGCAAGGGATAACTACACCCCCTTTGTAGTACAGCTCTAATATTTTATTACTTACTAGCTTCTAGTGTTGGCTTATGTTGCATCTCTGTGCTTCTGTCTCATGGTCTGTTGTCTGGTAATGAAAGAGTAAATGGGAAGAGAGTGCATTTCATATCACAGACCACCAGTTGGAAGCATTCACATTTCTTTTTTAAACAAAGTAACTACAAAGGAGTTATTTTGTTTAATTTTCAGAAATAAAAGTAAAGAATTACGTTTTAGACAAAATATAATAAATATATTAATTAACTTGTGAGTGAGGACTTAGAATAAGAACTCTTCCAGTTATAGTTATATAACTTTAAAAAGTAACTCTTCAAGCATTGGCAGATATTGAATGTATTGCCCTGTCTCCACTCTGAGAATATATCAACAAGGCATCAGTGTCTGTTCTTAATTGACACAGCTGCTTAATGGACTAACTTATTTTGCTTATTACATACCCAAGTGGGCTCGGACAGTTCCAGTTAATTATGTTATCCCACTTTTTCATTTGTTCAAAGTGCAAATGTTGTTTGCACCTGGTTTCAATCATAGGGTTGGAATAGACCATCAAGGCCAGCTAGCCTAACCCCATTCCACCATGCAGGAAGATACAATCAAAGCACTCCTGACAGATGGCCATCCAGCTTCCATTTAAAAACCTCAAGAGAAGGAAAATTCACCACACAACATCGGGGGGGGGGGGGGGGGAGGAGAGAGAAGAAGCTTGCAATTTCCAAGAGACTTTGGCCAAAATAAATGCCTGCAGCCTCTCCTAGCTAATGTTTTCTTGGATGTAACCTCAACTGCACTGTGATGTGGCTTGGTGACACATGTCTCAGTATTAATCTGTAAAATGCTGAAGGCTGCATTACTATCTAAAGGTAAAGGGAAAGGTTTCCCCTGACGTTAAATCCAGTCATGACCAACTCTGGGGGTTGGTGCTCATCTCCATTTCTAAGCCAAAGAACTGGTGTTGTCCATAGGCATATCCAAGGCATGACTGCATGGAGCACCGTTACCTTCCCGCCTATTGATCTACTCACATTTGCATGTTTTCGAACTGCTAGGTTGGCAGGAGCTGGCTAACAGTGGGTGCTCATTACTATCACCACCAAAATTGGAACTTTCTTCTTTTCATCCTCCAGATACAGCCACTGGAGATACTAAAAAACCATTAAAACCATCTGGAACAGGTTCAGAAGATGTACACAACTGTACATCTAAATCTGGCCAAAGTCTGATAAGATTTAGTTTTTAATCTGTATTTTATTATTGTTAATCATCTTGAGTGCAATTTCTTTGGCAGAAAGATAGAGTATAAATTAAAAACATTATCCTTAATGCCAGCAGAATGAAATATCCCTGCTTGTGGAAGTTGTACTAGATTACACCTTGGCAAAAGTGTTTGTATAAAGCAGATAAGCAAGTAGTTGTGCACATGTTGTACAAAGCAGTTGTGCAACCCATTATGCATCTGGTTGAATAGCTTCTTGAACAAATGGTTACACAATAGCTTTGCACAGCTAAGCTTACACAATAACTGCTTAAACCATATAGAATACTACCCTTGAACTACCAAGAAAGTGTGGAACTGCTGGAACCAGAGATCTTCCACTACTGAAGTGATATAATTGGAAACAGACCATTAATTCATTAAATGGAAAAATATATGCCCAACTATTGATGTGTTAGATCCAACACATGAAACTATTATTTCTGTACATTTAATTAGAGATTACCTGATTAGCCTAATTCTCAGGACTTGGGATCATAGCAAAGTTTCATTTGCCATCATTGCATTCATTGACATCCATGCCTAGATGTCTGTTGCCAAAATCGAAATGAATCTCACAAAAGGCTTTCAAGGATTTTCATCTTCAGAAACGCTCTAATATATCTAAATATTTTATGGGCATAATTCTATACCTTTTGGTAATGCACCCCAATAAAATGAATAGAACTTGAAAGTACTGAAAAGTACAAAAGGCAAACCTATGATTGCTAGTTTTAAGAGAGTGGATGATACACAGACATTAGGCTTATACAAATAATCAGATTTCTTCCACTGAAACCAAAGGACACTATGGTGCCTATAATCAGCTGGCCATTCTTATTTTAGTCTTTATTTGACTCAAAGATCTTGTCCTGACTAAGAATCTAAGAAGAGGACTGAACACTATGTCCCTGACCTCAACCTGGCCCTCATACTTAGAGCATGGCTATACTTCCATGGATACAACTGTGTTGGTGGAGGCCTCTTTTCTTCTCTACATGCAAACACCAACCTGGTATTACATAATGGCAGGGTTAGAAGGTGGGCCCATTTATTAGAGAAGCCCTAAAATTGTCTTTCACATAGCAAAACTAGAAATTATCTCATAAAACCTAGCTTCTTTGGGATACATGACTGAATGTGGGAGATCTGTGGATTTTGGCCCAGCTCCTCCAGTCCCTAACTTTTAGTAGTAGTGTCTGAAGGATGTTCAATTAGTGCTTGCTTGGATAGAATGCTCCATGGCATTGTTGACCCTTATAAATTAGTCTTTGATTACAGAGGTACTTTCCTTTCAGATTCAATTAAACATGTGCTGACATCCTGTTAGTAACTTACAGTGTCATAAGTCTGCTATATGAAAACTCAATTTTTAAATCATTGCACACATTGGAATTCTGATTCTTCTCAGCCTTATCAGCCCCATGCATAGCTTGTTGTGAATTTATTATGTTGTGTTGACTGTTTATTGCCTATGATTTGTTCTGCACTTGTATTTTGTATTTGAGTGTTTTGTGAGCCACCCCAAGTCCCTCTGGGAGATGGTAGTGGGATATAAATATATTATTATTATTATTATTATTATTATTATTATTATTATTTCTATTTCTATTTTCATGTTGTTGGAAACATGATTGTTTCAATGTTTTAGGAAACTGATGAGATAAATCTTTGCATGACCAGTTATTTTAATTTTAGCTGGATGCACAATCTTGGAAATGGCTTATGAGTTGTGTAGCTGCATGAAACACATACATCTCTTCGTATAGGATCTCAGCTGTAAGTAGAGTATCTCCTCACTCAAGATGGGGAATTCATAGGACTGGATGTGAGGCATAGGCTTTGGGACAGATGGAGCAAGGACAATGTGCATGATCCATCCCTCTATCTACTTAACCATCAGATATGCAAACTATTGGGTTATCTAGCAATCATGCATGCATTTTCAATGTGGGATGGTTTATGTAGTTAGCTTGTTTTGTTGCTTAGTAACTTGAGCCAAAGCTGCATGCCAAAGTTGATGGCACCATTTAGGGGTTTTGCATGTGTTTTTGCTACTCTGCACCAATATCTAACCATATTGGTATCCTAATTTTAACAGGTTATGATCATATTTTTTAATACAAACAAAGATTTTCAGGTCTTCATGGTCTGAATTCCATACTAGCCATAGAACTGAGTGATGGGGCAGAATATACATCAGTGGATCAGGGAGGAGAGATTAATTTCTTCTAGGCTGTTTTTGCAAAATCAGAAGTGAGCTAATAAAGGGAGAACCAGCTGGTATGAAAGGGGTTATGAAGCACCCTCCTGACAATCACGCTTTTGATTATGGAGAAAGAATAATAGGAATGCCCCATTGCCCTTGGCTAGGGACAGGGATCTCCTGTAGTGGCCCTGTCATTTTGGACCCCACATTTGATAGATTTCATAGGCTATCAAGAAATGTATCAAGTCGTAATGGGTATATACATTACGTGCAGTATCCGAAGAAGGCTAATGCTGAATACCAGCTGTTAAGGAACTCATACAGAGGGTGCTGTATGTTCTTATATTCCACTCTATATCCTTCTCTGCCTCATGGGAGAAAAAACTCAGGTTTAAGAGCATCTAATCAAACTGGCAGAGAATCTTCAAATCTGAGAAGTAAGATCGGACAGTTAAGTGTTTGGATGTGTCATACACTGAGACATCACAAAGGTAAATGTATCTAGTAATGTATGTACTTGTGGAAAGGTAGCTCCTGCAATGGTGCTAGTACCAGCCCTTCAGTTCTGAGTTATTGTTCTGAGACTTTTGTCCTGCTAATTCATCTGCCTTTCTGTGAAGGACAGACCACTTATCAGGTTTTTCCAGTTCAAGTAGCAGTGCTTTAGGGAGGGACCCATTTGCTATGAGGTTCAAGCTCATATTCTGTGTGAAGTGGGGATGGCACAAACACAAGTGAGTCACACTTCTGCAGTTCTTTCTCTTCTGGTGACATATTAAGGAGGATTTGGATGTGAACTGAGAATTGCAGGTTAGAGAAGTTGCAAAAATGAGTAAATAAGAAATGCAACTCACTGAATGTTTTGCCCCCCCCCCCCAAACACACACACATATGGTACCTAGTAAATGGTATTTCTGTGTAGTTAAAACTAGATTTGAACCTGACGTTTTTCACAATGAAAAATGATAGCTCTTTGATACAACTTTAACTGCCATGGCTACATCCCATGGTATTCAAGTATTTGCAGTTGCATAAGGCATTTGATAGAGAATTCTACATTCTGCAGAGAAACTACAAATCCCCAGGATTCTATAGGATATTCCAATGACAGTTAAAGTGGAATCATAGTGCTATAACAGTCTAATGTGGAAAGGCTTCCAGATTAGGTGTCACAATTTATTTTAGCAGAGACATGGCATTTAAAGTGGTATCAAAGTGTTACAGTTATGCAGAGTGAAAAGCACCCACATTCAAAGGTCCCATCTTGATCTTCACTCTCCTGCCCCACACCAATAGAAGGAAAATAAAAGTTCTCTTGAACAACTGTAAAATGTATCATTTCCTTTGACATACACAGTCCATACACTTGAACATGGGGATGAGAGTGTCCAACTGATTTATTACATGCAATAGGTTGTGGTATGTGACAAGTTGACATAAGCTTCCTTATGGCCTTTTCTATTATCAGAAACAAGACTAAAATACACTAAGGGCACCATATCCTATGTGATTTTGAAAGGTAAACAAGATTATCCCTGCTTAGTACCTGGATGGGAGACTGCCAATGTAGACTATATTTCAGAGGAAGGAACTGGAGAAACCACATCAGAGCATTCTTTACCTAAGAAAACCACATAAAATTCATGGGGTTACCATAAGTCAACAGGTGACTTGAAGACACATTCCCAGTACATATAACTGGGTTTGGCTTATGCCAGAAAATATAATCCTGTTGTGATCCCTTACAAGATTTTCAGTTGCTCCTAGAACATTCAGAAACTTGAAGCCTTCTTTGCTCAAAAATGTGATTCTGTTTGGCTAATAAATTGTCTGACGCCACGGGCCAAATCCTGAACTGAATGTAATCAATGGGGAGATTTTCCTGCCAGTTTCTGCAAAAAGCAAAAGAGGTTCTTATAGGTTGACCCTGATTTGTATGACAAGGAGCAAGTCTGAAAAGCAGAGAACAATGAGATATTTTCAAATTAACATTACAGTGGAAATCTTTTCTTAGAAATGAATACCGTGCACTCAGTGGTTATTTAACTAGCTTGATAGACATGACAGGCTTTATCACTTATAACTAACATGGGCTGCCTTTTGATCTCTGTACAATAAAAAGGCAGACAAAGTAGCCGGTTGTCTTAACAATGTTGATTCTGCATATTCAATAAAATGTTCCCAGACTTTCAAATATTTGATGTGAGTGTTCTCCCTCTCCCCTGATATAGTATTGCTGCTACACAGTTGAGATTTCAGAAAGTCTATCCCTTGTTTGTTTGGTTTTTTTTTTTTTGCTTTCCTGATAATGTTGTCATTCTATTATACATTTGCAGGAGTGTGTGTGTGTGTGTGTGTGTGTGTGTGTGTGTGTGTGTATGTATATATATATATATATATATATATATATATATATATATATATATATATGGAAGGAAACTTGAGCTGTTTGTTTTTGGTTTGTAAGCATGACCTATTACTGGGGTTGCCAGTTCTTGTTGTTATCATCATCATCATCATCATCATCATCATCATCATTAGGTCAGGGCTATCCAACATCTGAGATTTCAGGGTCAAAATTTGAGTCTAAGGGACTTGTGGTGTCACAGGAGAAGGGCTTGGCAATGTTACATGATTGTTGTGTGAATGCTTTTCAGTGGTAAATCCCCTTCCCCACAGCTGAATAAAATCCCATATTATCTGCTTTGAACTGGAATATATGGCGGTGTGGACTCAGATAACTCAGTTCAAAGCAGATATTGTGGGATTTTCTGCCTTCATATTCTGGGTTGTATAGCTGTGTGGAAGAGACACCACACTCTGCAATGCTAGAAGTTTAGGCACTGAAGGAAAATGCCTTGGAAAAGCATCGTTCTTGTTTGAGGGGGAACATACCCCTGCTATGGTAGCCTTCTCCCATGTTATGGTGGCCATTGAAGACTGAATTTTCATTCTGAGGCTTCTTGAAAGGTTGTTCAGAGGTATCAGAAAAATCGAATGACTGTATTTTGACATTTGCAAGGAAGCCCCACACATGGCACTGCTATTATGTTGGATTTCTAGAGGACTGAGTTCCTTCTCATTGCTGCCCTTGCGTTTATGAGGAATATTTGTTTGATTCCTATTTTCATCATAGCTTTAGTGTTCCTTTGACCTTGACCTTAACTGTCTAAACCACATAAGAAAGAGCAGGATGAAATTAACAGTAGCCTTGGATGCTTCCAAAATTTCCATTCTCTCTGACAAAGGTTATGATTCCAGTTTCACAATCATGTTATACATCAGATGCAACCCCCCTTTAAATGTTTTACTGCAACGGATGCTGCTTTTTTTCCAAGGAGAAAATATGGCAGTAATAAACAAGACCTAGCTCTCTTCTCATGAAATCTCTTTCATGGAGAGGCTCAGCTGTTCATTACTGAGTATAGTGCTCTGCGACTATGTTTCTAACTTAAGTAAACAGAAGGCATCTCACAGTTTCCCCTCCCCCCCCCTTTCCCCCATTCTTTGTATTTATCTACTACATTAAAAAGAAAAACTTAGCACTGCTGTCGAAGAAAAATCCAAGCTACCAGAATTTAAAATCCATTACTTTTATGGGTTACTAGATAACTCGGAGAACTGATCCCTGCCTTTGTGACTCCCCCTGCCATTTCTTTTAAAAATGTATTAAAAATTGGGCTGAAAGCAACCAGAATTAATGTTAAATTGGGCAAGGCAACCAGAATTAATGATAAAAACAACAGGACTTCACAATCTATAAAGTTTCACACTGTCACCTGCAAATTCTAATCTGCACCCCTCTGTGACAGAGAATGTGTAAGTGCTTGTAGGTCTTTGTAAGCGACGGCGGAAAGAGTTCTTGTCCTTTATGTAACTGCGTATTTGGGTTGTAAAATAATGGTAACGATCAAGTGAAGGTTTTGGTAGATCAGGGCCAAACAGGAATGACATATTGGTCACATCCTGTTGTGATTTTATGTTGGCATAAAAGCTATTATGCAAGAAGTTGTACTTCCATAGAGGTTGCACAGAGATGGTAGTGTATTTAGGGTTGTACAAGGCTTAGGACACTGTTGCACAAGCCTAGAGTCCAATACTATAGCATAGCCATAATTTTATATTACAGAAGGTTTGTCTACGCCAGCTCTTACAATGAAGTGGACCATTCAGTCTTCAATGGAGCTTTGGTAGAGGTGAATGGGCTTTCCGCTCCAAAGCTCTGTTGCATCTTGAGTGATGCAGAGCCAGGATCATAGAATCATAGAATCATAGAATAGTAGAGTTGGAAGAGACCTCATGGGCCATCCAGTCCAACCCCCTGCCAAGAAGCAGGAAATCGCATTCAAAGCACCCCCGACAGATGGCCATCCAGCCTCTGCTTAAAAGCCTCCAAAGAAGGAGCCTCCACCACGGCCCGGGGGAGAGAGTTCCACTGCCGAACAGCCCTCACAGTGAGGAAGTTCTTCCTGATGTTCAGGTGGAAATACAGAGGCTGCTGCAATGGTAAGGAGGCTTTTCCATTGTTTTATATTGTTTTATTTAGGGGGGGGGTGGCGGCGGGATGATGACACGGGGTGCAGGGAGGTCCAGGTAGCATTGCCCATGCTCAGTCCAGCTTGTCATTTTCTATGCCAATTTGAGTTGCATTTTGTGGTTATGTGGAAAAGTCCTGTATCTACACTGACCATTTAATGTAGTTTCAAATTGCATTATATGGCAGCGTAAAATAAAGGTAAAGGTTTCCCCTGACTTTAAGTCTATTGTGTTCAACTCTGGGGGTTGGTGCTCATCTCTATTTCTAAGCCTAAGAGCCAGCATTGTCTGTAGACACCTCCTAGGTCATATGGCTGGCATGACTGCATAGAGCACTGTTACCTTCCCGCCAGAGCGGTACGTATTGATCTACTCACATTTGCATGTTTTCAAACTGGCAGAATCTGGTGCTAACAGCAGGCGTTCACCCCGCTCCACGGATTCGAACCACCAACCTTTCAGTCAGCAAGTTCAACAGCTCAGCAGTTTAACCCACTGTGCCACCAAGGGCTCCAATGGCAGTGTAAATTGTGCCAAAGTGGCTTATGTATGATTGTTGTGTGCCTTCAACTTATTTCTGACTTACAGTGATCCCAAGGTGATCCTATCATAGGATTTTCTTACCACAATTTTTTCAGAAAGGGTTTGCTATTGTTGAGGCTAATCCAAAGTCTCCCAGTGAGTTTTCATGGCTGAGCAGGGATTGAAATCTTTGTCTCCAGATTGTCCTGCACACAAACCACTACACCACATTGGCTCTCTAAAGTGGTTTACTTAATATTAAAAGCAGAAGAGACTAATAAACACAAACACATCAATACAAATATGCACAGATTATTTTACAAAGCAATTGAACATTATTGAATTAATGGCAATTTTAAAAATTGAAACACGTGTAGGAACAACAGAACAACATAAATGTTAAAAGACCATTATGGCTAATTCCAAAACAGCCTGGTGGCTCCCTTCACACTTTCCCCCTACAATGCTGGTGAAAGCCACCAGAATGCCAAAATTCTTTCTTCGACAGTCATTGCCACCATGCATGAACATGTATGTGGATTACTATAACAAGCTATATGAAGAACAGCAGCAGGCTTCATAGCTCTCCCTGCTTCCTGCAATAGAATCAATTCTTTGGAACAATTCTCATGTCCTCAGTCAGAATGGCCAATTCCTTGGACTCACTTCTTCATAAAGCAAATATTGATAGGAACTCTTGAATTAGGCCATTGTCTATAGGGAAGACATATCAGAGCACAGTATACCTCTGTGTGTTTGCAGCCATATGGCAATGGTCCCACTAAATGGAAATTTGCTGTTTTGTGTACAGTGAACAGAACACTGGAATGGCTTTTTCTAGGAAGAGGTCTGATGAAGAGTATTAGGATGTTTCAATTAATGTTGAATAGGGTGAACAATATACTAAAGTGGACAATATCACCGTGTGTATTTGTAATGTATCATTTTAAAAGTAACATGAGTGCAGTCCTTCATCCAGGCCTGGCTATTTAATCTAGATGTTGAGTGCCATTGAGGATGAAAGAGAGGCATTGCTAACTACCTCAAATATCAGTGCATATTTATTTATGAATGATATTCAAACAGTTCACATCAGTTGGTTTCAACATCTGGTCCTTTCAAAACTCATAAGATGCATCTACACTGTAGAATTAATGCAGTTTCACATCACTTTAACACTGCAATGGCTAAATTCTATGGAATTCTGGGAATTGTAGTTTGATGGGAGACCAGTGCTCTTTTGCAGAGAAGGCTAAAAATCTTGTAAAACCACAACTCCCATGATTCCACAGCTTTGGGACATGGCTATTAAAGTACTGCTGAAATACATTAATCTTATAGATGCACACAAAGTCTATGGCAGTGGTTCCCAACCTTTGGGCCTCCAGGTGTTTTGGACTTCAGCTTTCACAGTTCCTAACAGCTGGTAAGATGGCTGGGATTTCTGGGAGCTGAAGTCCAAAACACCTGGAAGCCCAAAGGTTGGGAACACTGCTCTATGGAAACCAAATTCTTTGAGGAATTGCTATCAACTTTGACAAAAAGTATATATCTGAAAATTCTGTTTCAAGAACCCAAAATGGAATAAACTGAGATAAAGGCACTTGCAGTCCAATCCTGCCACCCACAAAAAAACTTTGCTATATGTAACAGTTCAAAAAGTTTTCCAGCCAACAGGGCTTTTTTGTGAAGTTTTATTCTGAAAGAACTATTCGTTGAAAGGGTGCTACAGGTGAGGAGCTATTTGTTCTTTTTAAAAACTTATGTATGCAAAATTTTGACAAGAAAAGTGCCATAACTACATTCATAATGCAATGACCTGGACCTAAAATAATAACTGGTACGAAGGCAAAAATTTCAGTGAAAGCTATCTGGGACATAGTTAAATAAAAATTAAACAAATGCTGACTCAAATATCAATGATTTTGATAGTTATGGTTAGGAGCCTTCCATTAAAGTTCTCAAGCACAAAGGAAGATCCACATCCCTGTCTATTGGCTGGTGTGAATTTATTTGACCATGTATCCCAACTGGAATCAATTCATTCTATTGTTTTCCCTTTATCATAGAATCATAGAATCATAGAATAGTAGAGTTGGAAGAGACCACATGGGCCATCTAGTCCAACCCCCTGCTAAGAAGCAGGGAATCGCATTCAAAGCACCCCCGACAGATGGCCATCCAGCCTCTGCTTAAAAGCCTCCAAGGAAGGAGCCTCCACCACAGCCCCGGGGAGAGAGTTCCACTGTCGAACAGCTCTCACAGTGAGGAAGTTCTTCCTGATGTTCAGGTGGAATCTCCTTTCCTGTAGTTTGAAGCCATTGTTCGTGTCCTAGTCTGCAGGGCAGCAGAAAACAAGCTTGCTCCCTCCTCCCTATGACTTCCCTTCACGTATTTGTACATGGCTATCATGTCTCCTCTCAGCCTTCTCTTCTGCAGGCTAAACATGCCCAGCTCTTTAAGCCGCTCCTCATAGGGCTTGTTCTCCAGACCCTTGATCATTTTAGTCGCCCTCCTCTGGACGCTTTCCAGCTTGTCAACATCTCCCTTCAACTGTGGTGCCCAAAATTGGACACAGTATTCCAGGTTATCTGTCATCGCTGAGTCATAATATGGAATAAGTTCGACAGGATGCTGATAAAAAGCAAATTATTTCATCAGACTACAATTTGCTTCTTCGAATCATGTGAAAACAGTGACAGCAGATAAACTGGCATACTTCTGGTACTGATGTACCATAAAAATGAAACATGACAATTAGAGATATAAATATTTTTCTCTATTAGCCTAGCATGCAATGCATGCAAAATGGTATGTATTTCTACAACAGAATAATTCCCCAGAAGCCTTCATGATGGGTGGGATGGTGTAATGGTTTGAACAGGAACTGGAGAACAGGATCTAAATATCTGCTTGGCCATGGAAACTTATTGGTGACCTTGGGCATGCCACACTATCTCATCCTCTGAGGAAACTAAAGACAAACCTCCTCTGAACAAATTTTTGCCAAGAAAACCCTGTAAATAGAGTAATCTTGAATCAGAAATGACTTGTGGGATTACAACAAATGATGATGACAACAAACTGTATAGGAATCTCAACACTGATTTTCGATGGGAGTTTCTTGAGTGTTTAGGATTATTTTAATGGCTGCAACATGAATAAAAACAAATATTCCTTCCATCAATAGCAATTAAAATCAAATTGGTTGATTAATCTAACCAATTAATCGATTAAACTATCTAGCACCAGATCCCCATCTGCTTGTTGGTCTCCAGGGGCCTTTTCATGCAACCCAATTATAGTGCAGCGATTCCACTTTAACTGCCATGACAACATTCATATTCATTTTTATTTACAGCATTTGCAATGGTACCCAGTAAGAATGGACCAAATCTAATTATTAATCCCAACTAGTGCATACCTATTGAACTAGTGGAGCTGACATGAATGTCAAGTTGTACTTATGCCTATCAACATATGGCAAACATATGAATTTCCTAGGCTTTTCTTAGGCAAGGAATACTCAAAAGTGGTTTTGCTAGCTCTTTCCTCTGAAATCGAACCTGCAGCACTTGGTACTCACTGGCAGTCTCCATCCAGGGTTGTTGATATCAATTAGGTGGGTTTACTCAAATTGAAGCTGACAACTGATTTTAGGCATATGTCTTCTAGAAGGCTTCCAAGTTTTTTTTGAATTCATAAAACATAAAAATGAAGTAAAAAAAACCAAAAACTTGTGGCATTATTTCCTATTTATCATCTTAACATATGACTTAGATAACAACTTACAATTGATAACTGTTGGAACTATGGGATCACAATGTGTTAAAAAATCTAGGCATTGCCAAGTGAAACAAGAGAAAGGGTGCCTATATCTTTAATCTTTGTCTAGAAAAGAGGGATTAATTCAGGTGTAGCTTGTGTTGAATTTCACTTTTCTGCATGACCATTAAAGGAAAAGGAGAAAGAAAATCTCAGGTAAACCCCTTTCAGGAAGATAATTCACAGTTGGTGTACACCTAATAATAATAATAATTATTATTATTGTGAGGTTTTCTGGAATTGTATATTTCTGCCGCTTCTGTGACTGTTCATTTGTATTTTGATTCCATAGCCCACTTGTCGATGGATGTCCAGAATCAGCAGCATCCACCGCGGTCCTTTTTATCCTGGGCGACGACCGAGCCAGTATAGACTTCGTTTTGGTTTGATTCTCCATAATGCTAATGGGTTAGGTGCTCTTAGTTCCACTCCTCAGGTGAGGCCACTCTGGCTTGGTTGGACCTGCCGGTAGTTACATTACCACCAGCACAGCCCTCAGCGTCCTCGGAATGGTTAAGCTCCCCCACCACGGCAAGGTGGCACCTATGGGGGTGATACTGTGGGACTTCCGAATTCAGACTGACAAAGTTCTGGAACATAACACACCGGACATCACAATTGTGGGAAAAAAAAGGTTTGGATCATTGATGTTGCCATCCCAGGTGACAGTTGCATTGACGAAAAACAACAGCCGCTATCAGGACCTCAAGATTGAACTTCAAAGACTCTGGCAGAAACCAGTACAGGTGGTCCTGGTGGTGATCGGCACACTGGGTGCCGTGCCAAAAGATCTCAGCCGGCATTTGGAAACAATAGACATTGACAAAATTACAATCTGCCAACTGCAAAAGACCACCCTGCTGGGATCTGCACGCATTATCCGAAAATACATCACACAGTCCTAGACACTTGGGAAGTGTTTGTCTTGTGATTTTGTGATATGAAATCCAGCACATCTATCTTGTTTGTTGTGTCATAATAAAATAATAATAATATCAATTCTGCTTTTATCTCTTGACTGGGATGCAAAGTGGCCTCTTGGAGGCTCTCAATTTCAATTCACCTTGAGGGGTACTTGTATAAGGACCAAAATGTTCAAAAAGACAGGTCTGTCCCTTTCCATTTGTATATCTGGTTACCAATCAAAGGCAGACTGGGGATGGAGCCAGATGGGAGAGAAAAGGCTACAATTTTCTCCTAAAGGACCTGTAGAATTATACTGGAAGGCATAACTGAATTAATCAGATTTTGGGAGGATATCTTAAAATTTGTGTATTATATGTAGGATTTAAAGAAAAAAATAAATAGCTGTATTACAAGAAGTTTCTAACTTTTCCCCAGTCATTTGATGCCACAATCTAAGGCCCTTTACCCCCTATTCCCTACTGGTAGCTTAGTGCTACTATTTCTGGGCAAGTTACATGAACACCTGGTGAGACTTTAGAACATCAGGAGCTTTTTCCTTCAAAGTGATTACCCAGTGGTAGGAAAATTGTAATGTGTGAAGCAGCCCTTGGAAACGCTTGCATTATTCATAACCTCTTTCGCCCTGCTTTCAACAGCAAATCTGCTTAAATCAGGATCCTGTGTGTTGTGGCTTTTATTAGTATTTTGAGAGGAGGTGGGGGTGGGAGCGCAATGGCTGTAAGTGCTCCAGCACTTTGTCTTCCTGCAATGACTTGTGATTTATTATTCACAACAAGCCATTCTTTCCAAGGGACAGAAACCATCAATACCCATTAAAAATAGTGAGGCATTGCTGAATCTGGAGTGATGCTACGAATTGGTTCAAAATGCAGGGTAGCAGGGAGTATGGAGCAGCCAAGAGTTGAAGGTGCGGGAGGAAATAAGCAGAAAGAATGCAAAGGAGGAAAAGGGAGAGTAATTTTCAAAAAGCCACAAACAGCCCTGAACTGAATGCTGCTTTCATTAAGGGACTTTCTTCTTCAACACCTCTGGTGATATATGGCTCATCTGGGGCTTCTAAAATACATTACAGCCCATTATCTTAAAATAACTACTCTTGGTGGGGAAATGTTTCTCTACCACATGCTATCCTTCAGTGGCGTCATAATGAGGCAGCTTGTTCTGAAGCACATGTTTCTGTGTTTGAGAAATAATACAGAGTTTCACGTTCCCATACATCTCTGGTTTATCCAAAAATCTGGACCTAAGGAACCCCTTGATTTGGTTGCAGATTTGTCACATTATATACCTTCCACATATATTATTAAAGTACTGTGAAAAGTGGCGGTGCTCTGACATTCCTACATGGGAATACATTTCCATTTATGTAGCATTGGATCAAGTGTAATTCTGCATATCTCCATTAATATTTTTTAAAAGTAAGTAAATGAAAAGAGTACAGGGATAGGAAAGCAACAGCTCTCTTTGCTCTATCAAAGACAATAAATGTGAAGTGTTAATATCAGGCTTTTGGGTGTTATTTTCCCTCTCTGACCTACCAATACTCATCTTCTACCACAAGATGTCACTCAATAATCCATTTTGATAATCTCTTTTTATTTTTAAAGAACAGTTTGAATGCTGTTCATGTTCATCTATTTCGTCTGCATTTTATTTTTATTATGAGACAGAATCTAATATGCCTTTACTAATAGATATAAAAGCATGTAACATACTATTTCAGCTTAAATATGAAAGAAGATGTCAAACAAATAATTATAAATTCCAATGGACTTTCGGTCTTACAGAATCTCATCTTCAGATACTTTAATTCCGTTTCCCAACTGGTCTGGGGCATAACACTCATTTATATATCTCTTTTTCCTGCTGATGAAATAATCCTATGACAATTAAAGTTGATTATTCTAAAATAATATTTTGCAATATAATTGCTTATTAGTACCTGGGCTCACTGATTAACTAACACATTATCTTAGTGAGTTATTTCTGCATAAATAATTTTGGAGCAAGGCTTAAGTCCCTATATCACTGCTCTGGTGTGGAAATATGGATTTAATTTCCCATTCTTTCATTTATTTCTAGGATAGGTTGCGATCTCTCACCCTTTTGTTGCATTTGTGCTAGATAAGGACAGTTTAACTTTCTTCACACCTTCTTTCATTTTTGTAGATAAGAACCAGCCGTCTCTTCATATTCTCCTTTTTGGCTGCTGCCTCAATAAAGTACTGCATCTTCAAGATAAGGCCGGCGACACAGCGAGAAAATGGGGCTGAGAGAAGCCTAGTGCTGCTGAATACTTCATCTCTGTGCCAGGAGGAGACAGTACGATAAAAGGTACTGGAGGTCTATCTATGTAGACAAAATGCTTTTCAGATCACGGCCTTTTAAAGAGCTTCTCTGACCAGGTTAGGGATCGACATCTTGCCTTTTTTCACATCTCTTGGATTGCACTTCAGTCATCCTACATTCCTTTTATTTTCTGTTATTGTTTTTTATTTCCCACTTTTCTCCCAAAATAAAATCAAGGAGGCACACACTGATTAAACCAAAATACAGTTGGGCTCCACGTCCACAGATTCTGCAATCATGCATTTCATCATCCATGACTCCTCATTCCCCTCCATCCACAAAAAGGAATCCCAAAAAGCTAGCCTTTATTTTGCCATTTTATATAATGAACACTATTTTACTATGCCATTGTCTATAATAGGACTTGAGTATCCACAGATTTTCATATCCATGGGGAATCCTAGAACCAAACCCCAGTGGATACCGAGACCCTATTGAATATCTTTAAAGCCATCTTTGTAACAAAAGCATTTTAAAATTCAAATAATGTATCCTACTTAAAAAACACTAATTTTAAACAGATTGAAATATAACAATGGAAAATGTAACAGTAAGTACAGTACTTGCTCCCTATAATAAAATGCTTCTGCAGCAAACTGTTACTAGTGAAAAGTCCAGAAAACCAGTGTTTGCACGTAGATGGAAAGAGAGCATAGAGAAGGTAAGCTTTGCCTTCTGTCGGATGGAGTTCCTCAATGTGAGAGCAACCACCACGAAGGCCCTGCTTTCACTTGTCCTCACCAAATATACCTATGATCCTGGTGGAATTGAATAGGGATTTAAATAGACACATTTCTGTTCATAAGTGGATCTGGATAGGGATACGACCTAGCAGTGTGGCAACATAGCTTAATGTACAAGGTCATGATGAATGTTGGCTACAGGTCCATGCAAGTAGAGAAACTCTCCAGTAACAAATATACAACAAAACAATTATAAACAAAACCACAATTTAAAGAATTGTGCACTTGCAATATTTTGGCCCCAATCCTTTTATTAGTTTCTAATAGAGCTAGCTAGAGAAGATCTATTACTAAATTGTGAGTCAACAGTAATACAGTAGAGTCTCACTTATCCAACACTCACTTATCCAACGTTCTGGATTATCCAACGCATTTTTGTAGTCAATGTTTTCAATACATCGTGATATTTTGGTATTAAATTTGTAAATAAAGTAATTACTACATAGCATATACATACTGCATATTGAACTACTTTTTCTGTCAAATTTGTTGTATAACATGATGTTTTGGTGCTTAATTTGTAAAATCATAATGCAATTTGATGTTTAATAGGCTTTTCCTTAATCCTTCCTTATTATCCAACATATTTGCTTATCCAACGTTCTGCCGGCCTGTTTATGTTGGATAAGTGAGATTCTACTGTAACAACAACAACAACAACAACAACAACAACAACTTTATATACCACCCTATCTCCCCTAGAGGACTCAGGATGGTTTTCAACAAGGCAAAACATTCAATTGCCAAACAGAGATCATAAAACGAAGTCAAAAATCATATAATAAAAAAATATGCAATCTATCTAAAACAGCTACAAAAATTAAAATCCAGTTTCAGTCTAGTTAGATAAAAAAGTTAGATTAATACAGTATGGCCTTCTCATCCATGGATTTAATATCTACAGTTTCACTTATCCAGTCCACCCTCCCAAAAAATATCCCCCCCAAGAAGTATTTGTGGGACTCTCTAGGTCCTCCAGATCAATTCTTTGGTGGGGATTTGAATCCTGGTCGTAGTCCAACATTAAACCTGCTACATAACATTTGCCTTTCTAGAGGCTTTTGAGTCTATATGTGCCTTCAAGTCGCCTGTGAACTTAAAGTCACCCCATAGATTTCATAGGGCGTTCATTGGCAAAGAATACTCAGATATACTTTTGCCAGTTGCTTCTTCTGAAATATAGCCTACAGAACCCAGGATTCATTGGTCGTCTCTCATCCATGAACTAACCAGAGCTGATTCTGATCAGTTTCCAAACAGAATCTAGTGCCTTTAGGATATAGGTAAAGGTTTTCCCCGGACATTAAGTCTAGTTATGTCCGACTCTGGGGGTTGGTATTCATCTCCATTTTTAAGCTGAAGAGCCGGCATTGTCTGTAGACATCTCCAAGTTCATGTGGCTGGCATGACTGCATGGAGTGCCTTTACCATTCTGCTGGAGTGGTACCTATTGATTTACTCACATTTGCATGTTTTCAAACTGCTAGGTTGCCATAAGGTAGGGCTAACAGTGGGAGCTCACACCGCTCCCGGATTCAAACCACCGATCTTTCAGTTCAGCAGCTTGGTGGTTTAACCTGCTGCACCACCGAGGGCTCCCTTTAGGATATACTTCCCTAGAAATTGAAATGAGAGAAGTAAGATTTCTCCTCTCTTTTTCTTACAGGGTGTAAGGGAACATGGAAAATGCTTACATAATAAAATCTTATCTCTCTCTCAAGCAATTCATCCCTACTTCAGGGAGGCTTCTAATAGAAATCGTTATTTAAATGTAGAGAGGGTTCTTTAAAGAAGCACAAACTATTTTTTAGAACACTACATGGAAGAAAAAGGAACTATCAAGAAGAGAAAAACCCTGCTCCAAAGAGGATAAAATACATTAGTAGGTCAATTTAAAAGAATAATTGTTCTTTGAAGGCCTCTGTTCCCATTGCATCACTTTGTCCGCACATGACTGACATGGCTGGCTTTTGGTTTCAGACACTGTCTTTCTCATAAAAAAAACTGCAGATCATCGCCTGCATTTCTGTTTCCTAACATTGCAACCTAAATGGCTTTTATGATCCCAAAAGGGGAGAATAAGGGGAGGGGAAGTGAGAGAGAAAGCAGAAGAAGGCTTTGGTGCAGGGGAGAAATAATTTTTCAATAACACCCATTAACTACAGGGGTCATTGTGGCAAAAAGAACAGGATAAGAATTCCACTAAAAGCTCTGGTCTATTCGATGTTGTGACTGACAGCCCTTTCACCGAACAGTTACAAATGGGACTAATGGTTTAAACTTGTTAGCTATTGTCAGAGGCTCTGATTCTCAAGTCAGCTATGGATGCTGTGGCAGAAATCGATAAGGCATCACTTACATGGTGAACTGGCAGACCATATAGCTTGCCTGAAGGGAAATGCTACTCTGTACCTTGGTCTTCATGATGGAAGCCGGCAGCTGAGTCTCCAGAAAGATTGACCTCGTACGACTACCACTAGGACACAATTAAATCTTTTGTCACTTCAAGAAATGATAATGAAAAAAGTGTGCGTATGGTGCACTGGAGCAGAAGAAAGAACTGAGAGGCCTGCAATAGAAAAAAAAGGCAAAAGGCACTCATTTTATGGAATTTAATCTGTTACAAATATAGCAGAAACAGCTCAAGCCAAGATAATGTAGAGATGCTGTCATTGTTTAGGAATATATACTAATCATTTTCAAGTTATCTTGCACTTTCTTTCAAATAAGTCTTAAAAAGCAAAAGATTTCCCCTCCCTTGATAGAAATTCTCATGTAACTGGGTGTAGATTTCATAGAATTCTGTGAGACTTATATTTGGATAGACATTATTTTCTAAATCATGTGTTACATTACCTTTAAAGTGTATGTGCCTTTAAGTCACAGGTCAACTTATGGCAACCCTTTGAAATACCTACAATTCCTGTTATTTGTTATTAGAGTCCCATTCAAGTACTAAGCAGAAGGTAAGCTGATCCTGCTTACTTCTGAGATTCGGTGCCCTTAGCATATGATTCCTTACTAGGGACAAAACCCAATGTAGTTTTTTATTTAAAAACATATGTGAAAGATTATTAATAAAATATAATAAAACAATAATATTGAAATAAATTAAAATATTGAAATTAAAATTGGAAAATAGACAAATAAATAGTAGGTGTGCGAAATGGCTGAAATCCAATTAGTAATTCATTTTGGAGATTCAGTCATATATTTTGGAGATTCAGATGGTCCTTGGTTTGATTAGTAAAAATTCATAATCCAAATCTCTGAAGCTTTGTAATTGCTTAAATTTTGTTACATTAGAGGTGATGATGAAAATTGTGAAGCTCTTGTTTCTGTCATTTCTATGGGTATCAGGATGAAACTTGGCCCACCTGTAGGCAACATTTACGACTTTAAATCTGCCAAGTTTCAGAATGCTTTGGTCATTCATTGGTTTTTAGAAAATTTTATTTTTTTACAAATATATGTATATTTAAAAACTAAAAGAGGTATCACCTTGAATTTCAGTATGATAAGATAACATAAGCAGAGCATCAATACTGCAATTTGAGAAAGATTCATTCATCTACTGATTTTTAGGAATTAAAAAATTCAGTTAAAAGATAATTTTTAAAAAATCTACAAAAGGTATCCACTCAAATTGTGGCACAGTGAGACAACATGAGCAGGGCAGAAATCCCACCAAGTTTCAGTATAATCTGTCTAACAACTGAATTTTAAGATTTTTTAAAAATTAAAACACATGTGATTAACCTACACTGGGGCTTTAACATGGCAGCTCCATTCTTCTGGCACGAGCAGAATTCTGGGAAATGTAGTTTAGGGTGGAGCTTTTTGAATACTTTGGAGTGTATTGGCTTGCAAAATTACTAGGGTGGAGCATTGCTCTTCACCTATACAATGTAGGTTTCTAGTCTCTGTAGGACTATTATGCTTGCTCATTGGTTTAGGAGTGGGGAGAGAGATATAAATAAATGTTGTTGTTGTTGTTATTATTATTATTATTATTATTATTATTATCAATAATAATAATATTTCTGGTTAGGAAAGTCTGTCATGTTCCAATTGTTTCATGATACAAGAAACAAATGTAATGTCTATCCTTTGAGCCTCAATTTGAAACTTATGGATTCTTCTTATTTGGATACAAATATGTGAAGCTGGTGAAGTTACTTTTTAAAGCTTCTGGTGAAGTTGCTTTTCCTTCTAGTTCTTTGTTTAGATGGAAAATGTCTTTTTTTTTTTTAGCTGCATTGCCTTGAGAGGGCAGTGAAGGAAGGCTATAGAAAGCAAGGAATTCTATCAGGTTTCAGTAGCATGCCTGCAGTAAACAGTATAATAAACCAAACTTGAGCTGCAATTATGTTCTATGACCTCACCAGATAGGCAAACTTGCCCATCATTCAAGTGTCCTTCACTTTTGCAATGGAGCCTACCGGCTCCCATCCCAAGACTTAGATCTACTTCTGATAGGGCTCTGTGGCCCTGCCAGAAGTAGGGACCATGAATAGGGTAATATAGGAGGCTTACCGTGTTGCATTAGTAACAACAGGAGGAAGCCGGACAGTGGACGCTTCTCCCCGTGGGATGGATAAGGGGTAAGTTGGGCGATGTGGGGCATGGGAAGATGGGTTCCCCCCATGCTCCACGCCAGATTCACCACAATGCATCCAACACCGAATATGATGAGGTCCTTAGTAAATTCTTATGTAATGTGGATGCATGCCTATGGCAGGCAAGGAAAACAGCAGCTGCCTCCAGAATCCATTTCTGAGTGTATATAAAAAGCAAAACAGTAAAAAAAACAAGAACAGCAGGGAATCCAGCCTATCCTGAGAACATTACAAAAAGCAATTCTGTAACCATAGATCTGTTTTTTTAAAAAATAGATCTTGCTTTCTACTCATCACCCTATCCACTTACAAAATATATATCCTCTGCATATTCTTTGCATCCTTTACCTTGGAAAGCAGGGGAAGGTTTTGGTCATGCTCTTTCTCTGTGTTTTTTTTCTTGCTTTCAGAGTGCTCTTACAGACAAACTTTGCTTTTGACTTAATACAGGTCAGCAAGGTAGGAGTCATGAAACTGGCAATCAAGAGCTACATAGGTTCAGCCCTGTGATTTATTATAAGAGTAAGATAAAAGAAGTGAGAACAGGTATAGAAGGAAACATGAAGATTCACCTTTCAGCTCGGAAAGGGAGGTCAGATTTTTTTTTTAAAGGATAAGCATCAAGGAGTGCTAGTTAAAGAAAACAACTCAGCATCAAGCTTGAGACAGAGTCTTCAAAGAGAAAGGCCCTCCGGCAATCAGCCAGTGCCTGGGGCTAGGCCAAGAGACTTGCCTAAATAAATATCAAAATCACTTAGAGTCTCCAAAGATAAAATGAACCGAAGAGGCATGACTTCTCCTTTCTTACAGATTCTTATTCCAAACTGGGAAATAAAACAAATGACAAAGGGCTGGAGGATGTGAGAGAATCAGGGAGAATAGGGGGAGAAGGGGTTGGAGTGAGGGAAGAAGACTGGTTATAAGAAGGATGTTCAGAAATAACCATTAGTATGCCAGGGCAGCTGGTGCAGAAAGGAAGCTGTTTCACAGATCGAGAAATGAGAGACCTGTCTTAATTCACAGAGCTGACTTATTATTTTTTGCTGCCTGAAGTGGAGCCTGCAGTCCCCTTCCCTGACGAAGATAAATATTTGAAAGGATGTCATACTGAAGAGGGAGTAAGCTTTTTTCTGCTGTTTCAGAGAATAGGACCTCTTCATACAGATGCTCCCCTTCTATTTGGTTCAATTTCACCGGTAATTGCCGGTGAAACGGAAAGTGTGTGTAGTGTCTCACAGTGACGCATGCACCTTCCCTTCTTTCCCCATCACAGGGGGGCATTGGGTCAAGGTGTGTTGGCACCCTGTCTCTGCCCTCATCAGACGAGGGAAAGGGTGCCAACAAGTGTTACTGCATTGCTCTGCCCCCCATCAGATGGGGGAAAGGCATGAAAAATATGGCTAGCTCTATCAGAGCTACACAAAACACAACTTGCCTCCCATTGTTGGTGGAGAAGTGTCTTGCGACTCTTCCTCACCACTGACCATCAATGGGGTGGAGCCACGGCCTGCATCATGTGTTACAGGATTCCACCTAAACATTAGGAAAAACTATTTGATGTTAAGAACTGTTCAACAGTGGAATATGCTGCCTCCAAGTGGCAGCGGAGTCTCCTATTCTGGAAGTTTTTAAACAGAGGCTGGATGGCTATGTGTCAAGAGTTCTTTGATTGTGTGTTCCTGCATGACAAGGGGTTGGACTGGATGTCCCTGGTGGTCTCTTCCAACTCTTTCTATAAAACTAAGCGACTGAATCTTATAATTGAATACTTTGATAACTCAAGATTCATTGTCCCAACTCACAACTTTTAAGTCTGAAGACTATGTACTCCTGCATGTCAGGGGTTTGGACTAGATGGTCTTTCTGGCCTCTTTGAGCTCTAAGATTTTGTGATTCTATAAATTCTAGATTTCTAAACTATAAACCTCAGGATTCCAGAAAGGATGCAGCCATAGTAATTAAAGTGGATAACAACACTATAATCAGGTAATATAAAAAGGCCCTAGTTGGGCCCCTGGTGGTGGCGTAGTGTGTTAAAGCGCTAAGCTGCTGAACTTGCAGACTGAAAGGTCCCAGGTTCAAATCCCGGGAGCGGAATGAGTGCCTGCTGTTAGCCCCAGCTCCTGCCAACCTAGCAGTTCGAAAACATGCAAATGTGAGTAGATTAATAGGTACCGCTCCGGTGGGAAGGTAACAGCGCTCCATGCAGTCATGCTGGCCACATGACCTTGGAGGTGTCTATGGACAACGCTGGCTCTTTGGCTTAGAAATGGAGATGAGCACTAACTCCCAGAGTCGGTCACGACTGGACTTAACGTCAGGGGAAAACCTTTACTTTTTTTACCTAGTTGATGCAAGAGTTGAAAAAAGAAAGAACACTAAAGGGATAGAAGAGTTTCTGTCAGGATTAAAACTGACAGTAATGGCATGGAGAATTTAGTGGGGAGGTTTTCAGAGGGACAGGAGTGACTTCCAGCTTAGACCAGTAATGGTCGATTAATCTATTAGGAGGTCTCAGCTAAAATGACACTACTTAACTGAAGTTGAGCAATAGCCTATTGCTGTAGCCTTTTCAAGTGTGCTTTCTCCTAGCTCTGGGTGAAATGCTCCTCGCAGAGGGCTATTGGTATGCAACAAAAAAAAAAATAGTGACCGTTGATTTATCTAGTTCAATACTATCGGTCTACACTGATTTGCAGCTGCTGTCCAGGATTTTGGGGTAGGACTATTTTCTTGTTAGGAATTGAATATGTGGCCTTCTGCACTGAAAGTCTTTGTCCTATCATTCTATCTCAATTCCCTTACTCATTACGGTTTGCAGCTTCCTTCTACAACTGTTGCTTCATATATGGCATGAAATCCACACTAGAGGCCTTTCTAAAGTGGCCGTATCATGCTAGACAGGGAAAATACGGAATAATCCACGCTGCTTCCAGACTCTGGAATACCCTCCCTAACTAGATCAAGATGGCCTTATCCTTGTTTGCCTTTCATAGGAAAAGTAAAAACATTTATTTGACATCATGAATTTATAAACTGATAAAGCAGTAGTTCTCAACCTGTGGGTCCACAGGTGTTTTGGCCTACAACTCCCAGAAATCCCAGCCAGTTTACCAGCTGTTAGGATTTCTGGGAATTGGAGGCCAAAACATCTGGGTTAAGAGCCAGGTAGAGGACCACTGTGATAAAGGATGAGTGTTTAATGATGATGTGATTATGATTTTAAGGTGGGTGTAAAATTTTAATACATTTTAATATTGTAATGCTTAATGATTGTAATACCATTAATGGTTACATTAATATATATATATATATATATATATATATATATATATATATATATATATAAAAATTTTTAATGTGTTTACATTGTTTTTAATTAGCATTGTTTTATATTTATTGTTAGCCGCCTTGAGTTCCTAAATCAGGAGAAAGGCAGGATAAAAATGAAGCAAATAAATAAATAAATAAATAAATGCAGCTTATTTTCAATGCATTTTATATTCTCCTTAAATTCACATTAAATGCATCGGCTTCAACAAAAATATACCATATAATCTGTACTGATCGTTTAATCCATGGTTAGAAAGGGAAATTCTTAAAATATGTTATCACTGTGAGGTGGGTGCCTTGGAATAATATATATATATTATTTGTTTCATGTAGGACTACATCTAGAGCTACCTAATTATAGGTAGAAGAAGAGAGCGATAACACTTCAAGAATAAACCTATTTTAGGATTGGTACTGATTACTTTCAGTGGGTGGGTGTAATTTCCTATATATTTTTACAAGCCTTCATTTAGAAAGGCTGGCTTCCTCACTGTTTAATTAATTTTCTATGAAGCTTGAAATAGAGGGCAGTTTCCAGATGAGGAAAGGAAGCTTCAATTATATTTAATGACTTTTCCTTTTAGGCTTGTAGTGGCAGCATTAAAGAACAAGGGCAGCTGCAAATCAAAAACAGCCCTAAACAAAGAGTGGTAATTGATTCCATTCAGATAGGCTGGATGGTGTCTCCTGAAACCCCTTCAAAGGTTAGAAGAATTACATTTTTTGAACTGAAGTTTCTAGACTGACCTTTCCTGTTGAGAATTCTGGGAGTTGTAAACCAAAATAAGCCCAAGGTTTGTGAAGTATGGGGATGTTTGAAAAGTATATAAAAAACCACAGCTTATTTGGCAGTTATTCAGAATGGATAAAATCGTAACAGTACTAGGATAGACATCAGTGATGGACTTTGCCAGCAGCTGACCCATTGTCAAGTGCTGATGCCAGCCCTAGACACAGCACAACACGTAAAACTGTTATTATGACTTGAAAAAAGTTTTTTTAAAAATTGAAGACATTTCCCATACTTAGCTGAATGGTCATCATACCCAGAGAAATAAAGAAATGAACCTATAAGTATGAATCTCTCAGGGAATATTTGAGATCTGAAATATAGAATGCCTGCCCAACAGTTTAAAAGAGAAGAATAGCATGATAGCACTGGCCAACATACCTTTGGTACCTCAAATGTTAGACCTGTTTCTGGATATACCTGACCTGCTGATTCCAGCTATAGTTTTGAGATATACAACATATGACACACTATCAGTCTTCATCTGCCCGTCCATAGAAAATTATGATAACCATATCTAAGAAACTAGAGCTGATGGTTCTATCCAATGAAATTTTCTGAATCAGTACCCCAAATAATCTGAGGAACAGGCCTAAAAACCAAGACACCAATTTTTTTTGGTGCTATGTACTGTATTAATGAAAAAGATGTAATATGGAATGCTTTCATTTGGTGCACCCTTGCATCAAATGTTAATTTCAATGCTCCATAACTGAGACACACAGAAGCAGTAAGACAGGAACACTACAGTTCTTAACTACTTCGTTATTTTGTACTAGACAAAAATCTTCAATGCTTAGAGCATACTAGTACCTTGGGCCCTACATATATCTACTAGAGTTCGGTTCCCAAACCTCCTGTGGATAGTAACCTTTATAAAACAGCAAAATCAAAGTTTGTATTGTGGAATTTTTGAGAGGAATGTTTTCAAGCCATGAATGATGAAACCTGTTGCACAATCTGTGGATACTGAGGGCCAACTGTATCTGATCCCTTTATTGCCTTGTAGCTTTCAATTTTGACTTCTAAATCTATTTGTTATTTTTGCAAAGTCTTTAAGGTGTTTTAAGAAGTTGTTTCAAGGGGAGGAGGCAATATTACCTCCTCCCCTTAAACAAGCAATTGTACTAATTGGGGACTCACACTATAAAGGTACTAGACTGGCATGTATGTGTCACCAAGTTATATCCATGAATATTACTAAAGACATTGCAATTTCCATTTTATTTTGCCATTTTATTTTGCTTTGAGAAGAGAAAGACTGGACTTGCAAGAACACGTGCCTAGAGTAATGGGGAAGCATTGTCAGCCTTGACCATTTTGACTTTGTTTTAATGCATTTGCCCACATATGCTCCAGTTCAGCTCTTGTAATAATTTTGCATATACAGTAGCAATTGTCATAGATATAAATGTGTGTGAGGATGCATATGAGGATGCTTAGCATCTAAAATGCACTTCATGTTAAGAGTACTGTGCTACTGATAGACATCTGCAATTCATATCCTATCAGTGTTTAGCTTCTCTCTCCTTCCCACTTCACCTGGGATGGGCAAAATGGTGATAATCCCACTTTTCTTCCATGATAGACTTTGAATAGGACAGAATAGACACAGGGAATATTCAAGTTATCTGCCCCAGTGGTCCATAAAATCCATGACCAGAAACTGATTATTATCTATTTCATGGCAATTTTGCCTCTTAATTTTAGCTGTTGAGTCACAGCAGTACAATTGCCTGTGTTAGAAGAATCATTCTAACAGAAATGTTGCTAGGAAATTGGGAGAGGGGGAGTTTTCTATATGTATTTATTTATTTTGCAACAGGAGCAACTTCATAGTTTTCGTATTCTATCACATTGGCCAAAAGGCTGCAAAACCCCATGTTTAAGGATTTCAGTCCTGTCAGAAGCTTTAGCCAATAGAAAGGCTTCTGTCATTCACAGCTGGGCACATTGAAGCTTTCTCTGTGTTACTTACCTTCATGCTGACAGCTTCAAACATCTCAGGGGACCACAGGTTTTTCTCTCTCTGACTCTCTCTCTCTGTCTCTTCAAAGTCTTCTGACTATTGGTAGAAGCTAGGAGCATGGAAGGATCGTATGTATGTGCTCCTGCTATTCTTTTCTCCATTTCAAATAAAATATTGGCAATTTGTTCTGCTTTCCCCTGTCTTGATACTATTTAAAAGCATTCAATTAAGATTTTATAATGCGTCCAATGAGTTAAACCACCCGGTGGTATTAGAAAAATATTACATATATAAATAAAATACATCAAAGCATTAAAAAGCTATTACACACTCTGAACATAAAATGGCAGAATAATGATGGATCCTGCCATGCAGCAAACATATTCAAAAATATTATCTTCCTGGTAATGAAATGCCATCCGTTTCATTTTAAGCTAAATACATTAGACATATCAGTGGAGTCTGTGCTGACACAGCAGTGAGTTGAAATTGAAAATCTGAAATTATATATATGATTGGACACAGTGTTAAAGTAATTTATAGGAAAAACCACAAATATGCTGGGTCTGCACCTTCTGGTGAACTCATTTTATAGAATCAGATAGAAGAAAACGCTACCATTTCTAATATGCAGTTAGAATGGCAGGCCGCCAGTGTCCCAATATATATTCGGTACAGAGAAGGGGGGAAAGGGGAGAGTGAGATGGAGACAGTGAAAAGGGTAGGCGGAGGGAAAGCTAGGGAGACTTGATTCAAATTACAACAATTCTGCATAAGCCATCAGGAAAATGGCATTCGTTTTCATCACTCTGACCTAATATGATACAGCAGCTGTAGGAACTGTATTAGCTATCAAGACAAGTGGGAGATAACGGGGAAACATTTAGAGAGGGACAGCTGAGATAGGGGCTAATTTCAGTGTGGCGGCAGAGACGTTGTGTGCATTGCCGCCGACTGCAAAGTGGCAGCAGGAATCATAATGGTGATCATCTGATACACAAGGATCAGGCGACTGGGATCCAGATGGTGCTGACTGGGCTATGGCCCCTGTGTGCCAGATACAGAGGCAAAGAGATGGACAAGGGTTTTGGATTTTTTCTTTTTTTAACCTTTTCTTGTCTCTTTCTTCTTGATGCTAGCAATGCTGGAAACCAGCGCTTCTTAGAAAGACACCATCATTCCAAAGGTCTGATAGAGAGGCATTGTGACATTTCCTAAGACTTTAATTGTAGGTTGATTTTTGCTGTTTTAGGTAAACTTGATATGAGAAGAGGAATAGCTTGAGTGAGTCTGGGTTGAAGGAAGGGAGGTTAGAAAGATAGATAGATAGATAGATGATAGATAGATCACATACACTGGCTTTGGGAATTTAGTAGGATTTTGGCTAGACTGACATGGTTTTGCCAAAAGAAAGTAATTTCTAGTCCAGCTTGGAAGTTAGCATGCTGTAGTGGTTTGAGCTTTAGATTACAGTCTCGAAAACCAGAGTTCAATTCCCCACTTGTTTATGGAAACCCACTGGATAACCTTGGACAAATTACACAATCTAACCCCCAGAAAGCCTCATGATATATAGGATCACTTTAGGGTCACCATATTCCAGAAAACAATTTGAAAGCATGCCAAACCAATAAGAGAAAGTTCAACTGCCTTATACAAACAAACAAATACACAAAAAGGTAAGGTGTCTTCCTTTCTCCTGCATAGACCAGAAAGATTTTGTTTGGTATTTATGAATTACCAGTGCCTACCTTTTGGGTATTTTCCAAAGCCATAATTCTTTATTGAGTACACAGTGATCAAAATGGCATTTCAGCCAATTGGTCTTTCAGTGTCACTGAAGGACTGGAGAATCCCCAAAGACACATTCAGCTATTTTCTTTTACCTGGATACTCTTGCAAGGATATCATTTGCAGGTTTTTTCAAGGTTTATTCTTTCATACCTACATCTCCTGAATCATGAGCTCACCATCCTTTTTGCAAATGTTAGGGATTGTATGTATATTAACAGAGAAATTGAAAACCTTTCACTGTTACTATACACTGCTGATATATAGGCCATTATCATGACCACATAGTGGCAGCCAGTGGCTTACTATCAGCACCATGGTGAGGCTTTATTCCAGACTTTAAAGGACCTATCCAAGTTGCTGAGTACTATCCTGCAAATAGGTTCATCACCATGGATAAATTATTCAAAGACTTGAGTAAAGCTCATCATGCTGCTGTCATGAAAGTCACCACTGATGACCACATCAGTAAAGATCCTCATCCATACCTCTGATGAAACCTATGAGGTCTATTAGTGGTGAGCTGTACTTGGTCCTCAGCTCCACTAGCTCATTTGGAAATATCAGGACTGGGAGAGCATTGGTTAGAGAAGGATGACTAATATTTCTCAAGAAATCTTCCCCCCAAATTCTCTTTACTTTCTCAATTGCAGCTCTAGACGTAGAAACCTCTTTTATTGGCCATAATATCTGATCAGAATTTTTTGAACAACAATTTCCAGGATCACTAAGCCAACTGTGCATAAAATAGTGCCATTTGTGTAAGAATACAATGTTTCATGGGGGGAAAGGATGGTTATTTTGTTCAGTTCTACAAAAGGGGTTTCAAAAATGGGGAAAAAGTCTAAAGTGTGAAAAATCATTGAAAATTTGCTAGTTTTTTTTAGTCTGGAGATTCCATTCCAGATGCCTTTTCCATTTAGGGATGGGGAAAAAACCATCCCTAGCAGTGTTTCAGTCTTGCTTGCACATGAATGGCACTTGGAGTAAATTCATGTCATACTTTTGATGAAGTATACTTGGTGGCCTACCTGTCAGTGCTACAGCGAACCCACTTAGGGTTCAGGGCTCAGCTTTAAATGAGCTAGCTAAATTGTAGATCCCTATCATTGCAAAAAAAGGCAACAAAAACAAAAGAAAAAATACGATATTGCAATTTTCATTAGACTCATGAGGAGGAAAGGAGTTAGTATTTAGGATGTTTTTGCAAGATCTTAAATACTAGCTCCATCTCTGTCTTTGAGTGCTGACTCTAACAGATACAGGGCTTGTCACGTGAACAATGCTATTTAGTTGGTGCTTGTTATATGATGACAAATAATCAATACTTTTCTAATTCTGTGAACAAGCCATGTAGCAAAGAGGCATACTGTAACTGTAATTGTAAGCAGTTTAGTTAATAACTAACAGTGTAAACCTATGCATGATTTCTTGGAAATAAGTCTCATTATTCAATAAGGCTTACTTCCAGGTAAGTATGCACAAGGGAGAGTCTAAAATAAGTCTTTTTTTATAACTGGGAAGACACTTTAGAGTTTTACTTAACTATTTCACAAGACCTGGGGAAAGTGCTTATGTTATGAGGGAAGTCTATTGCCTCACTATAAATCTTGATACAGAAGATTGTCTCTCTCATTTACTGCCAACCTATCAAAACTTGAAATATCAAGCATATAAGGAGCTTTGAAGGAACAATACAGCAGAGCTGTAAACACTGAACACATTTATGTCTGATGCTATATGAAAACTGTTTTTCCCCTTCAGGAAGAAAGAAGATACCTTCACGGAGGAAAAAAAAACCCTTTCTTCAAGGGGAAAGTGAGCCTGGCTGCTTGTTTTTCTTGGTTTATTTCAGAAGAATACCCCAGAGCATACAAAGTGTCCTTGTTAATGCAAGGATGCATATTGTTAAAAATTGATGCAATTATTATCCAGCATATCACTTTAGAACTAAAGACACTAAAGTCACATTAATATTTGCTTTCAATATACATCAGTGAGACCAAGAAGGGATGATAAGTTCCTAAGCATATTTTTGGTGGTATTAATTTAGTTCCTTTCCCTGGTGTGGACCTTTTGGACACTGTAGACTTCAACTCCCACAGTCTGTGACCACTGGCTGTAGTGGTTGGAGCTGCTACAATTTATAGTCCAAAAGCTCTGGAGGTGTTGGCAAAGGCTAACTGTGTTTAAGACTGCTTGAAACTAGTGACACAGAATTAGAACATACCTACTGGAGAAACTCTACATAACTCCATCCTGTAGTTCTGAAGTCTGCCATGGAGGCTACTAGAAATTGTATATGTGATGTTTCCTTCAGAAAACATGTTGTTGTCTCTTGATGTCCCAACCCATCTCCTCCCAAGTTAGCTAAATATGCATCTGACAGTAGTGTCAGAAAGTTGCTTCTCCATTACTAATATTACAAGGTTGAAATGCCAATCTAAATAACCAATAGAACATAGTTTGTAGCTTCTGAATACAACTTCACTGGGGAATGGCATGAGCTCATTTCACAAGATTCAGTCCCCTGCTCTGTTCATATAGGAGAAGAGATAAAAATAAAAATAAAGCCAATAACAGGGAGCTGTGCTACAGTACATTGCTAGTGATCTATCTCAAATGCATGCAATGGCTTTAACTCTGAGATGTAAAACAGGGCTTGATGTCTGCAACAGTATGCTAAGGGTTGTTTCAGGAATTGCAGGAAAACATTTGACTGCCTAAGTAAAACTAAGGAATGTAAGCAATTAGTTCTTGAATGGAAAATAATCAATTTCAGAGGAATGAACTGCCCCTCCGCTTGAGTACTGCTTCATACTGAGGTTCTGAAGTTGGGAGACAGCAGGGGGATTCGCTATACAATGTGGCAAATCCAGTGAGTAGTGGGGGAAACTGTTGCCCTGCGCCCCACATTGCCCACTCCATCATGTGCGGGATAGCGTCGCCACCTGGCTTACCCCGTTCTATCTAATAAGAACATGTTCTTTGGATAGCATCCAAAAATGCAGCCAGAATGCTTCCTTTACGGAATTCCACCAGAAGTAGCCTTACGTCCTATGATGGGCTCTGTCAAGGAAGCATCCTGGAAATATCTTAGGATGCTTTCTGAAGTCAATGTGATGAAGTGAAGAAAACACTATGAAATTAATGGGATTGCCATAAGGTGGCAGGTGACAAAAGGCACAAACACGTAAGGAAGATCAGAAAATAGTTCCCTTGTTCTCTCCATAAAAGTGGAGGAACATAATATCCTGGAGCTGGATGGTTTTTTGGGGCTTTCATTCTTCTAGGCAATACAAATATGAATTCCAACTGCCAGTTCTAACTAGAATAGATCTAATTATTCAGTAGGTTTTAAGGAAGGACTACAATTTTGCAGTCGATTCTATTTAATTGGGACTATCAATGGATTTAGGCCATTATAAGAATTAATTAAACACATATCAATGTATTGCCTTTTATGTTATCCAAAATTAGAAGTCCCATTCTGCCTAATGGCAGGCCTGGCCTTTCAAGCAGAATTCATAGTCATCAATCCTTTGGATCTTCACATTTAATATTATAGTTGAAATGGGTGGACACACTATATGCTTTTAGGTCACACCTAGACTTTGGTGAATGTAGATCCAATTAACTGTGAAATCTGTCTATACTTCAGAAGTTCCATTAGATACAAAGAATCCGGCACAGCATCCCCTTTTAGTATGATGGAAAGCAATATTCCTTGATATCACCTATACACTTTTAATAATGCACTATCTCAAGCATGAGCTCTGTTTCAGGCTAGATAGCAAAAGCTGATAAAGTAAGAGAAGAAGCCACATTCAAAAGAACATTACTTTTCATCAGATTCACTGATATCATTTTTGAGGCACTTCAAAGAAAAATCCTTCTAAGGTGAGTGCTTCCTCACAAAGATCAAAGGAAACCTCCTACAAGCAGGTTAAGGAGTCATTTTTTTTTAAATCACCCTGAACTCAAAATGGAAATACATCCCTAGTTCTCAGACTGACTGAAGTCTCCTGTGGTTTGAGAGACAAGCCTGACTGTAGGTCGTCTTTTGTGTGAACAGCAAGAAATGTCACACACTTGGGTTAGGAATAAGGAGACAAGAACAATCAAACAGAAGCTGATCTACTGATATGTGAGGAACATTTTTAATGACCTCTCCGCCCTCGGCTGGTATTGTCAGGGTTTTTCCTTAACTGGCAAGAGAGCAAACAGATTGCACTGCAAATAGGCAGGGAAGAAAAAACCCAGAGGAAAACAAAAACTGGAAAGCTGCATCAGATACTAAGTTCTACCACTGAGAGTAAATTACCAGGCAGGTGACTGATTGTCAGTGTAAGACACAAATAATTATCCACATCTTGAAACTGATTTTAAATGTTAATCAGCTTGTTAGAATGTTTCATCTCTCTCCAAACATATATTGTCCCAGGACAACATGAAAACATAAATTCAGTGGCAACTCTAGTTTTAACTTCCCATGAGACTTAACAAAAATGCCTATTTTTGCATTAGTTTCTGCACTGAAATCCATGATTAGGTTTGTTGTTGTTGTTTATACGTTCAGTCGCTTCCGACTCTTTGTGACCTCATGGACCAGCCCATGCTAGAGCTTCCTGTCGGTTGTTGCTGCCCCCAGTTCCTTCAAAGTCAAACCAGTCACTTCACAGATATCATCCATCCATCTTGCACTTGGTTGGCCTCTCTTCCTTTTTCTTTCATTTCCCCCAGCATCATGATCTTTTCCAAGCTTTCCTGTCTTCTCATTATGTAGCCAAAGTACTTCATCTTTGCCTCTAATATCCTTCCCTGCATTAAGCAGCCGGGCATTATTTCCTGGAGTATGGACTGGTTGGATCTTCTTGTGGTCCAATGCACTCCAACATCACAGTTTAAAAGCGTCTTTCTTCCTTTGCTCAGCCTTCCTTATGGTCCAGCTCTCGCATCCATAGTTACCATGGGGAATACCATTGCTTTAATTATGTGGACCTTCATTTGCCAGTGTGATGTCTCTGCTATTCACTATTTTATCGAGGTTGGCCATTGCTCTCCTCCCAAGCAGTAAATGTTTTCTGATTTCCTGGCTGCACTCTGCATCTGCAGTTATCTTCACGCCTAGAAATATAAAGTCGATCACTACCTCCACATTTTCTCCCTCTATTTGCCAGTTATCCTGATTAGATATAGAATTCCATAATTAGGAAATACCAAACATACAGAAAATTGTAAGTTTTTAAGGTCTTCTAATCTCTCCATCATGAAATGTGTATGGCTGGATGGAGAGGAACAGGAAAAGTATGACTTATTGAAGTTATAAATTTAGCATTTTATCAAAGCCTTATGATGACATGTGAGTAGAGACAGATGTACTCCAGTTAAACACTACAAATTTCACATTACATGTAAGGCTGTTAAAACTAAGAAACAGAAGGACCAATGTTCTCATCTTTAAGGGCTGGAAGAAAAGAAAACAAAATAAATGCTTCTATACATTTTTTTGCTAAACTGAGAAAATATGTAATTCAGCAGTGGTTGATTACCATTATTTTGGTGTTTGCCTGATAGGATGTCTTGGTGCACTGAGACATCCCTTCTTACTGAGTTCTTGCAAGGAGTCTTAACATCTCTAGTGTATGTCCAGATTCTTCCTTTCAAGGATTTGGTGAAACATCTACTAAGGCTAGAAGGAGGGAGGGACAGGAGGAGAGGATAGTTGAGTTATGGCATCATCTACAACAGTGCTTCTCAACCTGTGGGTCCCCAGGTATTTTGGCCTACACCTCCCAGAAATCCCAACCAATTTACTAGCTATTGGGATTTCTGGGAGTTGAAGTCCAAAACATCTGGAGACCCATAGGTTAAGAACCACTGATCTGCAAGGATTTCATCTTCCTGGTGAAAAAAACACGTCCACCATGGTCCTAGTTTTAAGAGTTCGTACCTTGTACTAATCCAAAGAGACAGAAAAGGTATGATGCTGATGTACTAACGACACTGCTGCTGAGAAGCTTCCATACCTGAACTAGCTTCTCATAATAGTTTAAATGCAATAGATTATTTAGCAATAATGGCTAAGATCCTACACAAGAGATGTAACTATGAATACATAATTCCAGACCTGACTAGTAGCCACACTGAGCAATGGAGATCTGTTATGTTGGCTTTAAGGGTACTGCAGAATGACATTGCTATCTCCTCCCTGCCTGTGAGCTTTTTAAAAATCATGTCAGAAGTGACATGAGAACATACTGCAAGTCACTTTTGGTGTGAGAAAATTGGTTGTCTACAGAGGCATTGCCCAGGGGACGCCTGGATGTGTTACCATCCTGTTGGGAGGCTTCTCTCATGTCCCCGCAAGCTAGAGCTGACAGAAGTGAGCTCACCCCATCTTGCAGATTTAAACCGGCAACCTTCAGCTCAGCAACCCAATCTTCAGGTCAGCAGTTCAGCCAGCACAAGGGTTTAATCCATTGCACCACTGTGACGCTATGCGGCCTGTGAGCCACTGTGTAAGGATGAATTGAGATAGAGAATAAGCTTGTGATTCTTCTACCAGAGCAACAGTCCTTGGTTTACAGCAGATCCACAGGAGGGGACTGGAAATGTCATCCTACAGCACCGTTATCACTAGTAGAACAGACCCCCATCATTCAGTGTGGTAGCTGGGCTTTAAGATAGTTTGGGAGGTTTTTTTTTGTTTTTTTTTGCAATTATAGCAAGTGTCACAATCTCAATCATGAACACCAAACAGTTATGAACATGTAAACTTTGGCTAACACATTTGTAAATGCTTTACAAGATGTCAGGCAACTTTGTTTTAATTTCTGGAATAGGCCTTGTATAATAGTTTTGGATATTCAGTTATGGACCAACAGATCTGAGTGCCTCCACCACATATTATTAACATGTCTTCAGAAAACTAAAACCAACAAATCTAGTTTATAAACGTTTGTTTGAAAATTAAATTTTCATGTTAATAAGTGGAATTCAGAGTTATAATATCCTAGGTAAATTAACAATGATAAACAGCACTGCTGTTAATGTCTATAGTCTCTTAACCTAAAATTCAATTTGGCTGAAATAAAATAGATTGTTTGGTAGTATTGGACACCATTTTGACTTTGAAAGAGAGATACTGCTTTAGCTAACCATTGGCTATGTAATGCAGATAAATGCTTCCTTGATGTGGGTATGTTCAGGGATCACTCCTTTTCGGTTGGGTATGTTACAATGTATTGAGTTTACATTTTCTTTAGCAATTGTATTTGCAATGTGGTTTTGATTTATATACCTGGGATGAGCATTGAACTATGACACTCGATTCAAATCCCCACTTGGCTATGGAAACTCATTGGGTGATTTTAGGGAAGTCACAATCTCCCAGCCTCATAATTGACTGGGTAATTTATGATTACAAAAGAATACCACAATGTCTCTTGGAAACACTTGAAAACTGTGTCAATATACTTCTATAGAAATCAGGCTTCATTGATAAACTTCAGTGGACACCCAAGAGTGCAAGTCCAGTCAATCTTTCTTGCCCCATTGTGCATCTTATGTATGTTTTCAAACACTTCAGAGTTGAAAAGTACCTTTTATTTGTAGCTGTTGACATTAGCAATGTTTTCAGAAATCTGAAGAAGTTTCTTCACGTTTGGAAAAAACTGTCCATCACAGACAAGGTATGCTTCCAGTGCATTTGATGGTTTTACTGCAGGTGCAGTCTTTTTCCATTTTCTACACTGCAGGTCAAATTCCTCCATTATTATGTCAATATCTTGAAAATATTCATTGTAAAGTTCTGCGCACTTGTTCAAGTTGGATTTGAAATGGCCACAATTAATAGGGAGGAGCACTTGCAGTTCCTGAACTACTTCCCTATGCCTTGTAAAACTTTCTTGAATCTGACTGCAAAAAAAGTCCAGAAATTGGATGTACACATTTCATTGGTGTTGATGAAGTTGCTTGGATGTTAATTTTACAAGTCTGTCTTGAAAGATGTAAGGAATTCTCATTTCTCCACCCATAGACTCCACCAATGATCTTGCTGTGTCAAAGATCTCCTGAAATTATTTCACAGATCCTGTGTGCATCTCCCTGGCTTTTTCAAAGAGATTGTTGACATGTTGCAAACTACATAAAATGTCCATATCTACTCTTTTGTAGCCGAAAGGATGATGACAGAAGCTTTTTAAGGATGGGTATGGTTGCTACAAATTCAGCATTCAGAACAGCTAAAAGAAGGTATCCAGCTTGGAAAGAAGTCTCACTGTTGTATAGAGAACACTCTTTTGGTTTTTCAAGTGTTCTCACCACAGCATTCTACAGTTCAACAAAACATAAAACTGCATCATGTCGCTCAACCCAATGGGTTTCACAAAGCTGCATCCAGGTGTTTGCACTTGATTCGGGGAAACAGACTTTTGTATGTTTCTTCAACAGTTTCAGTCTGATGGATGATGCTTTGAAGAAATTGCACACAGATGATATTGTTCCTTGGCTGTTTCTGACAGGTGGGATGCTGCAAGTCTTTGCTAAGGCTAGATTTAGTGAGTGAGCATTGTAGTGAAGGCAGACAGCCATGGGATACTTTTGTGATATAATTGCCTGTGCTCCACGAATATGACTACTCATATTAGCAGCTCCATCATAACCCTATCCACACAAGTATTGCAAGTTCAGCAGTGTTTTCAAAATAATGTCTGCAAGTCCTCCACCTGTCATATCACTTATCTTCACAAAATCTATAAAGTCTTCTCTTATTCCTGCAACTTCGACATCAACAAATCCTTACTGTGATTGATAACTATTCTAGGGTACTCACATTTGAAGTTTCCTTTGCCAAAACAGAGAAACACTGTGATGCATTGCATCTTTCAACATTTTCTTTGACTATCTTGTCACCACAAATGTCTATTAGTTCATTTTCTTATTTGAGGACTAGTATACTGGGCACTCATAACTGCAGTTTTGAGATAATGTTTCAGGTCAGTGTTTTCTGATCTGAAATGAGATCTCAACAAGGCCCTGAAATTACCATCATTGTGCAAAGGTTCTTTACAGGTAATAGATCCTGTAGCTTTTGGCCACAAAGGACAATAGTTTCCACAATTGGAAGAAGTTTCTTTCTGTTTTCTTCTGCATTCTTCTACTTTTAAAAATAATGATGACAGGTTACATCAGGACGTTTTCCAATGTGAATTAGCAAGAAGTATTCAGCTAAGAACCTGTTGTTCTGATGGTACTCTGTTCTTTGGTGTCCATTGAAGACTTGTATTGCATATTGTCATCACACAAATGGTTTAGCAACCAATGCACCAAGCTGCTTATGGCCACCTTCATCCTCAGCTTCTCCTCCAATTACTATACAGTATTTACAAAGTGCAATTTGTAGATGAAATGAGTAGGTTAGCCAGGAAAATCTGCTTAACCATTTGTGTTGAAAATTTAGATGCCTCTTCTTATCCACAGGAAATACATATCCTGGCAATGGAATCTATGGATTTTGCACTAATTGAGCTTTCACTTGGTCATCAGAAACCCTTTTCTTCATATAAAGTCCAAGGTCTAACAATGACACAGCTTTTTGTCATTGCTCTTGTGCCATGATTTCTTTGGCAAGGCTTGGATTACATCAGTGGTTCTCAACCTGTGGGTCTCCAGGTGTTTTGGTCCACAACTCCTAGAAATCCCAGCCAGTTTACCAGCTGTTAGGGTTTCTGGGAGTTGAAGACCAAAAACATCTGGGGACCCACAGGTTGAGAACCACTGGATTAGATGAACCATCAGTACCAGCTGCTGCAGTGGTTACCAACTTATATGCTCTAAACTCTGCAAGAAATGTAGAGAGCATGACAGTATAAAACATGCACTGGATAAGGTGTAAACAGGCAGTGTCTGCTTTCCCTTTCTAGGAGATAAGGAACTAGACACTTCTGTATGTAAGGAAAATTTAACTAAGGTAGGATTATGGGTATAACCACTTTGAGAAAATGATTCCTGTGTAAGTTGCATAAATAGCGCAAATTATGGAGTTAAATGATAATTGGTGCTGTCTCTTTGCATTGAGTTCTAAAAAAGTGGAATCATCGCCTGGGTTGCTTGCATCTTTTGGATCACTTGGTTAGTCTTTTTATGTTTTCTAAGCATGTATTTGTTTAAATTTTAGAAAGCCCACAAAGTTTTAATTGCCTCCTTCTCCCACTTTTTTTGTGTCAAGAGTGAAGAGAAATTGCAAGGTGCTTCTGGTGTGAGAGAATTGTTCATCTACAAGGATGTTGCCCAGGGGACTCCCAAATGTTTATGTTTTACCATCCTGTGGGAAGCTTCCCTCATGTCCCTGCATGGGGAGCTAGAGCTGACAGATGGAAGCTCACCCCACTCCCCGGATTCCAACCACCGACCTTTCGGTCAGCGGTCCTGCTGGCACAAGGGTTTAACCCATTGTGCCACTGGGGGCTCCCACTGGGGATGATATATTGTGACAGCCTTGTAAGATTAATTAACTGAGATCTCTTCAGATTCCAGCGAATGTTCTACATACTCGTACATGATCTGTGAGACCATTATAACTTACTAATGTGTTGATTTATAAGATATATAAAAATGTCATTGGTCACTTGTAGCTAATTATACAAAAATTTACACAGTAGTAATATCATTGTTTGAGCCCCCAGATGGCATAGTGGACTAAGTGACTTGAAGGTTGGGTTGCTGACCTGAAAGCTGCCAGGTTCGAATCCCACCTGGGGAGAGTGTGGATGAGCTCCCTCTATCAGCTCCAGCTCCATGCGGGGACATGAGAGAAGCCTCCCACAAGGATGGTAAAAACATCAAAAACATCCGGGCGTCCCCTGGGCAACGTCCTTGCAGATGGCCAATTCTCTCACTCCAGAAGCAACTCCGGTTGCTCCTGACACGAAAAAAAAAATTAATTGTTTGATTTTTTTTTAAAAAAAGTGAATACAGTACATTCAGGGCCTGGCCCCACCTCTCACGCAGTGTGAGAGGCGGGGACAGGGCACGCAGGCCGGGAGGCGGGGCTCCGCCCAGATGGGGCCTTGCCTCCCGCCCCGCGCGCCCTGGCCTTTTCCAGGTGGCCAGACTGCAGCGGAGGTCCCTGCAGGCCACAATCGTGGCCTGCAGGGACCTCCGCTGCAGTCTGGCCACCTGGAAAAGGCCAGAAAGGCGAGGGTGAGCTGCGCGGGAGGCAGGGCCAACCCTGGCCCTGCCTCCTGCGCAGCTCACCCTGACCCCGCATCTCACGCAGCGTGATAGGCGGGGCCAGGGGGCGCAGGCCGGGAGGCAGGGCTCCGCCCAGATGGGGCCTTGCCTCCCACCCCGTGCGCCCTGGCCTTTTCCAGGTGGCCAGACTGCAGCGGAGGTCCCTGCAGGCCGCGATCGCGGCCTGCAGGGACCTCCGCTGCAGTCTGGCCACCTGGAAAAGGCCAGACAGGCGAGGGTGAACTGCGCGGGAGGCGGGGCCAACCCTGGCCCCGTCTCCCACGCTACTCGCCCTGACCCCGCCTCTCACGCAGCGTGGGAGGCGGGGCCAGGGCACGCTGGGCGGGAGGCGGGGCACCGCCCTGATGGTGCCCGGCCTCCCGCCCAGTGCACCCTGGCCTGGCTGGCCTTGCCCAGCCGGCCATGAGAGCTTGCTCCTCGCCGAACAGGCCTTCCTGTTCGCCGGCGAGCGAGCTCATGGTCCCTGCTGGGGAGGGGAAGCCTGACGGCGCCCCCCCCGGACCCTGCGCCCGAGGCGGCCGCCTCACGTGGCCTCCGTGTTGGGCCGGCCCTGAGTACATTGAAAAAATGCCCCAATGACTTCCTAAAAGCAGCATAATGCAAACATTTTACACTAGAAAAAGTAATAACGCTTTCAAGTATCCAAGTTTGGCAGGGCTAGTTTCTCTTAATTCTCTCTCCTTTCACTTTCCACTTTGTCTTCAGCTTAGTGCAAACTGAGTTCAAAGTGCAAAAGTTGTTTGCACTCAACTTAGCAGACAAAGAGGAGAAAGAGGCCTTGCCCTTTCCAGTTGGCCCAGGCAAAAGCAAATTGTTGCAGCTCCTCCTGACTTGTGTATTCCTCCTCATTAATAACTTTTCCTGTCTTGACCCGACACTGATGCCGGTTTGTCACAAGTGCCTCAATTTCCATCTGTGAATTGTTGGAGGCTATGTAATAATACTGGCTATTCTTCCTGTATTTTTTAAAAAAACTTCATGATGCCCTTATTAACTCCCCAAAGTAATATATTACAGTGTAAGTAAGTAATACTATTTCTAATGCATTACTTTCAGACTCTGGATGCACTTACAGCTCCAGTAACTTCCTCATCCATAGGAACAGGTTGCTTCATTATGCCTAATGGTAGGGCTGGCCCTGATTTTGAAGACAGATTAAATATATTTGCCATTGTTTCCAGTAGTGATTTCATGGCCTCTTGTTAGATAGTGTTGAATGAGCCAACAATTCCCAACAGTGTCTTAAAATCAGGTTGATGTCAAAGACAAATTTGTACAAATGTCTTTAAGTGCCTTCTTCAACCCTCTGTTCAGAGAGTGGGTTGAGATTTTCTTCCTCTCTAATTCACATTATCGTGCAAAGCTTGAGCCATTTTAAGAGGCAATCACAAATTTTTGGTGTTATTTCCTTTCTATTCACTGTATCTCTATGGGTATATCTCTGTGCATTTATTTGATTCAATGTATTGCATTTGATTAGATGTATTCATTGATAGATTTCTTTATTGAACACATGCAAAGGAGAGCTCTGAGGTTTTCTGCTCTGTTTGAAAGCAGAGAAATAGAAGGATAGTGTGCACTGTCCAGGCACATCAGAAGTGATCCAACATTCCTTTTCATCTGTTTTTCAAACCTCGAAGGAGGAGAGGTGGCTGATAATTTAAGCAATTAACTGTGGATGGTTTTGTCACATTTCAGGACCCTTTGGGTGATTTTATTAAAGATTGGGTTGTCCAGGGGATCCCTGTGACCTGCAAAAGTGTGGATTCTGGGACTGGATGTGGCAAACAGATTGGACTTTACTCACTCCACCCTAGATTAGAATTTATTTCGGGATATTGCATATTAAGGGATTTGAGGAAGGAACTGGAGATTAAAAAGTGTATGTTTTTAGAACTATTTAAACTTTCTTCAAAATAGAAAGATACCCAAAGTGCAAAATAGGTGTTATTTGCATTTTAAAATGTTGCTTTAGTGCAATCCAGTGAGGAAGCAGAATGGAGATCAGTGGCCCTTTCACAAACTTGCTGCTGGAAGCTCAGGTGCTTCTTCTTCACCTCCCTCTTTACCAGAGCCTTTCCACAAGGCTCAAAACCCCAACCCAGCAATTTTATGTACCTTCCCAATATTTACAATATTGTTCAATTTATCCAATGCTGGAAGTCAAAAAATTAAATCTCTGGATGCTTTTTTGAAAAAAAAAACCCTCAAAACTGTTCTCTTCTGAGAAGTGTTAGCTTTATTTTCATTGTCATTGAAACATGAGAAACATGTTGTCATTGAAACATGAGAAAGATTACATGCTGGAATTATTATGGGCTCTTAAGTAAAGTCTGAAGTAACTATGTGTGCAATTGCTGCCTTAAAATGAGAGTTTTTTGTTTGGTGAAATATATCCCATCCAAATGAATGGATGATTTGTTGCTCAGTGTATTATGATCATTGCAGTATATGAGGAGCCTCTGGTGGCCTAGGGGATAAAAGCCTTGTAACTTGAAGGTTGGGTTGCTGACCTGAAGGCTGCCAGGTTCGAATCCCACCCGGGGAGAGCGCGGATGAGGTCCCTCTATCAGCTCCAGCTCCATGCGGGGACATGAGAGAAGCCTCCCACAAGGATGGTAAAACATCAAAACATCCAAGCGTTCCCTGGGTAACGTCCTTGCAGACGGCCAATTCTCTCACTCCAGAAGCAACTCAAGTTGCTTCTGACACGAAAAAAATAAATAAATAAATTGCAGTATATTTGTCTGTATCTGAGTTTCTTATAAAACATTTTTTTAAAAATAATGTTCAAAGGGAAATAAATGAATAAGTTGCATTAGTGTGACTGCATTTTTTCTTTACTGATTTCATATAATCCTCCCCTACTTTGGAGTGTCAGAAGGAAAGATTTAACATGAAAGTGAGATGAGAACATTGAAGTGAAATGTGAACATAAGAATAAAATTAATATTATAACTAATATTATAAAAGCATTTTAATCCTTCATAAAACATGGCATAAAAAGGCAATATGCACATGCACAGAAATGCGCACACAACTCTCATTAAATCCCATTAAATACTTGTAAAATTAATTTCTTTTTCCACCATAGGATTTCTCTTAGCATTCTCCAGGGTGTGACCTAATTTCAGAACTAGAAGCTTCCACTCCAATGTTACTTTAACACTCAGTTTAATAAATTTACCAAAATATGGAACAGAGACTTTTTGTCCTTTCTCTTGTATGTCTCCTATGAAGCTTACAGGATATTTACTAACAGACTAATAAGAGTAATGAATGCTTAATTTCTCCCCATCTTTCTGTTTAGTGTTTTCAAAGTGAGGTATATTTTAACCAGTTATTAATTTTATTGCATGTTGTTCTGCTATTATCAATGGTCCTCCCACTTATTTATTATTTATTTTATTATTTACAGTATTTACATTCTGCCCTTCTCACCCCAAAGGGGACTCAGGGAGGATCACAATGAACATATACATGGCAAACATTCAATGCCATTATTAGACATAAAACACATACAGACAGACTTACATAGGATTCCTGGCTTTAAAAGTAGCAATTCTCTCTTGTTAAGAAGGTCAAGGATTAGCTAAACCGATACTCAGTCATCTGAAACCAAATCCTACTCAGGCAAGAGATCCTGAAAATTATTTAGGACTGCCTTCGCAGTAGTCTAGTGTGTGTGGGCAGGGCCGTAGCCAGAAAAAAATTTCGGGAGGGGTTTTGAAAATTTGGGGGGGGGGGTTAACCCCTAGCACACACCCCTCCCTGCTACAAACCTGTCAATACCTGCTTGAGATAGTGCCTGGAGGGACTCTTAATGTTTTGTGTCTAATAGACTTAGCATGGGGGTTTGGTTAACCAGTTAAAATTCATGAGTAAACCAGGTTTTTTTTTATAACCTGAAAAATTTCGGGGGGGGGGGTTGAACCCCTAAAACCGCCCCCTCGATACAGGCCTGTGTGTGGGCATTTGGGTTATTTCCCTAGATTGGAGATGGTTTAGATTGAGTGTAAATTGAATGTCCCCCCTTTTATTACCCTTTTGGGAGTGGATCATTACCCTGTCAATTGTGTCAGCAAATATTTAAGAACAAAGAATTTTATGTTGATGAAAGAGCATTTGTGCTTGTGCTTAGACTTGACCTCCTATACTTGATACATTTTGAAGTAAAGATTTCACTGCCTTTCTCTTGTCAGATGAAAAAAACCACATACAATCGCCCACTATTCTCTTTACTTGCAAACTAAGGTGGTGAGTTTGAAATTCCGGAAGGAATTGAGTCAAAATGATATCACTGGGAAACAAGAGGGAGATGTTAGTATAATTGAGGGAATACCCAAGTGTGCAGAAATTATCCCCCTCATTTTAAATGAAAACCCTCTAAGGATGGAGATATAAAGTTGAATAAGAAATGATCGAATGAGATTATAGCATGTTCTTTATCCAAATAATGTTGTGTATCAGTTCCAAGAAAAAAACAGAAGAGCAAGGTGTTGGCGGGATGGAGAAAAGATTACAGCAGTTGGTCATGGATACATAAAGACAGGTGTGAAATTAGGGGGTGGGATATATTTCAACATTTTGATGTATCATGTGGTTAATTCTAGATAAAAAAGACTATTTAGAAGGAAAAGAGAACTATATAAAAAAACAATCCCCCAAAACAAAATGCCTCCACAATTTTGTGTTTGCAGGGAAGAGAAGCTCAAGAAATTCCCACTTCTCACAATCATGCATACATGTACACAGGCACACATCAATGAAGACTGTTATGCGCGGTAACCATATTTCAAAAAGAATGTTAGTGGAATATAATAACCCATTTTTGCCCACAATCCTGTCTACACAGCCCACCCCATACCCTGCATTTTCCCTCCTGAGTGGCCAGATGCTATCCCGATCATAATCAGGATAGCAGCCAACCACCCCCCAAACCTCAAATTTAGGCCCTAAAACTTACCTAAAGCTGCTCTTAGGTAGCCCTCCCCTTCTCACGAGCTATTTTGGTGCACGAGAAGAACTTACAAGCAGGCTCTGTGCCTGGCAGCAGCTTTAGAGATGTCTGTGTGGACTGGGCCTGAGGTTCAAATGACAGGGTCCCCAGGCCCAGTCCAAATAGGGCCCACACCTGCTAAGACTCAGATCTTACATAAGATCCAGATCTTAACAGGTCTTTTATTAATCCAGAACAAAGCAGAAAACCCCTGCATTGTTCCAAATTAATTCATTTTTACTGGGGGCATCATTTGGATGCCCCCAGTAAAAACCGAGACAGGTCCCGAGATATGGACCCATCTGAATGGGCCCTAAGCATGTGTGGACAACAAAACAGAATAAAAATCAATGAGCAGACAAACCTGTACCATCAGCTACTGCCAACATTTTTTTAGTTTAAAAACCTAGATCTGTACATTCAGCTACCAAAATGGAAATCAGAAGTTGAGTCTGATGAAAGAAAATGTCATCCCTAGAGACATTTCGAAAAGAACTTTAGGTGCTTTCTAGATAGCTTTAAATGTTTTTCTCTACTTTCTGCAAGACTTATTTGACCGAGATGCATTTCATATGTGAGTATGTTGTTTGTTTTGAATTAAAAGCTTACTGAAACCTATTGAAGTGCTCTTCTTTTGTTGTATATTCAGCCCTCCACAACATTTGTTAGGGTCAGGGGCACAGGACGACCTCCATGAAAGCAAAAAACTGTGAATAACGAAATTGCTATTTTTTATGTGAGAGAACACTAGAATTTCTAGTTCTTCCAGCGTAGTTCTATGGCCAATTTCTACTGGAATCTGATCTAGAAATCTCTATGTTCTCCAGTATGACTGGAGGAAGTTAACCATAGAATAACACTAGAAGACCTACACGAGTCCAATGGAGAGCATTTTTAATAAATTCGCCAAGGTTAAAACTTCAAACGCGGAGCGTTGACTGTACTTGTGTGGGAATAATATACCTATTCTTTCAATGTTATTTTCCTCTGGTGTAATTTTTTTCTGTTAAAATAGTATTGAGGAACACATCTACTTCATTAACTGCGATATGCCTGTACTAGTTGGTTGGCTATCAGGAATCCCTAAAAGGTAATTGCCCTATATGCAGGTAGTGGTATATTGAAGCATTTGGTTACAGGTTTCATTTATAAACTATGATATTGGCATTGCCCTCAAGCACATATTAATAAATGAATATAACTCAATACTTTTGGGTAGTGTATGGAGGGAAGATGAGGACATGTTGAGTTCCCCAAATAAGAACTTTGCCCCTTATAAATGAAAATTTCCTTCAGTCTCCAAAGTTCTAGCATTATAGTAATTTCAAGCCTCAGTTGTACATGTGAAAATACAGTGCAAGCATCCAAAGGAAAGGGGCAGATAAGGGAATTTACCAATTTACCAAGGGAATGTGAGCAAATATGTGTTGGAGGTATAAGCAATTTTTGGTGATTTACTCTCTGCAATGCTAGAAATCCAGGGACAGCAGGGAAATTTCATACACTCTCCAGAACTTTTCATTTGGTAGGGCTACTTTCCTGCTTTACATCCAAATGTTCACCCTAATTATTGTAGACTATTGATTCAATTGAACTTAAATTAGTGATGATTTACAAATATTTCATGGATTCCGTGGCCTAAATCCATAGCTAATTTCAACCACTGAACATTAAGGCAACACTTAGGTAAATACAATTAATTCAGTGGGTTTCCTCTATTTTACCCCCTGTTAGGAGTGACTTGAGAAACTGCAAGTCGCTTCTGTTGTGAGAGAATTGGCTGTCTGCAAGGATGTTGCCCAGGGGACTCCTGGATGTTTAGATGTTTTTACCATCCTTGTGGGATGCTTCTCTCATGTCCCCTCATGGAGCTGGAGCTCATAGAGGGAGCTCATCTGCGCTCTACCTGGGCTAGATTCGAACCAGCAACCTTCAGGTCAGCAACCTAACCGTCAAGTCATCAGTCCTGTCAGCACAAGGGTTTAACTGACTGAGCCACCGGGTGCTTCTCCAACTAGAACTAGTAATTGGTTGTAGGTCAATGGATTTCCTCTAGCAGTGGCTAATAATTGGATTTCAACCCTGCAACAAATGGCAAATTTGCAGTGGAAAATGTGCGGAAATTTTTGGTTTAGAATATTCTATTTCTCCAAGTTTTGATAAAATTGTCAGTCCTTGTAGAATCTAGCCAGCAACGAAGACCGCTCACAAAAGGTTTTTTTGAATTGGCTTTAATTGCTCAGCTCTCTACAGCTATAGAAAGACGCTAATGGCAATTTCGCTCAACAACTCTTGGTTTTCTAAGGATCTCTCCCCCCCTCCCCCCCAATTTACAACTTTTCCACGGGAAAGAGTCCATCTCTTCCCCGACGCCCCCTGTTGCCCTCAAGATGTCACAGTGGTAACAAGCAGACAAATTCCTTTAATATCAAGAAGTGCCTGAATGCTTAAAACTTCAGTTTGGCAACAGAATTGTCCAATAGATGTGAATAATGTCTTCGAATCCAGCCTGGAAAAATGATAAACCTGTCAGTTGATGAACATCAGTGGGTTTTGAAAATGTCAAACCGTATTGTTCTGGAAAAACCTATTCAACCAACTTCACCCTTTGAATGGCTTCATAAGCATTGAAGTCTTTTTTTTTTAAAGTACCTGAATATCAATTATTTATTAAACGATATCTGAATGAAGGTCTACAGATAAACATACTAAATGCAGGTCAGCATACCATCATTGATCAATTCAAATATCAATCCCAGATAAAGGAAAAACAGTTCCAAAGACGATATTGGGAATAGTGGATGAATGTGTGTCTCTGATACACAGAAGGGTATTTAATGGGATTAATATTGTAAATGTAACTTCTATGTTTAATTTACTGTATTTTATTCAATTATTTGTACATGTTTATTCATTATCTTGAGTACATTATTCTATAATATTATGGTAGTGTAAATCTTGTAATATAAATATTAAAAATTTTAAAAAGTGTACATCTCCTTTACACCAATGAACATGTTATTGCTCAAAATTATTGATTTTGTTAAGAAGTAGAGAAATTAGCATGGTATTTTATAAGTCACAGTAATGTATATATATCTGAACTTGCAATAGATGTTCAACAGAAACCCTTTGACTCCAAAGCTATTAAAATTATGTTTTTCATTTTCCATGTGGTGACACTAATTATACCCAAATAATGTATAATTTCAAGACAAGTTGATATGCTGTAATTTGGATGTACTGCAACTAGAAGAGGTCCCTTAGAAACTTCTGTAATGTTGCTTTAAGAATACATGGTTTAAATGAGCTTATATTGTAGTCTAACATGCAAATCAGTAGTACATTTGTGATTGGATTAATACCAGTGAAATGCTGAGCACAGATTGCAGTTTTGATACACGTCATAGTCCTTTTTTTTAAGTGACTTAATTTCTGCCCAATAATTTTCTTAAAACCAACCCAAGATTGTATTGGGTCATTGCTGCTTCCATAGTTTTTTTTGGTGGTGGAGTGAGATTGGGGCAGGATTCCTTCATCGCCTTTCTTCTCAACATCACTATTTCAACCTCACCATGCTTATTCACTAATATCTTTCAAATCCCATATAGTTTTCTTGTGTGGTTAGGAGGACACACCTCCCACAACAAAACTAAGGAAGACACACACATGGTTGGGTAAAAAACTGGCCACAACTTGTTTATTGATAACAGCAACCATAGAGTTGGCTGCCATGCATGGGTCCTGGATCTAAAATTGGTCAGCCCAATGCTGACCGATACCAAGCACGCCAGGGGGCAGCTGGGTAAAAGACTGAGTCAGCATTACCCCGCAAACTGGGCACTCCCCACAATAGGAGGGGGAGGCCAACCATATCCAGGGCCCATGCCCAAATGCCAACCTGGAAGTTGTGACGGAAAGATAACAAAACAATACTGAATGCAGGGTGGGAAGGGAGGGCCAAAAGAAGTAGGTGCGGTGCCTGCGCCCAGCCAGGGGTCACCTTAAAAGGGCGACCGCAGCCAATAATCAGCGGGCCCAGCCCACTGGCCAGAGGAGGGGGCAGGCCATTGATAGGCTGCCTGCCCTTGAGTGGCGGGAAATTTTCCCACGAGCAGGGGGCTTCTGGGAAGGAGAAGCCCCCTGCTGCCGCCATCTTTTTGAGGAGGCACCCCATCCCGCAACGTACACACCCAGTAAGTCGGGCACTGCTTTTCTCTTAGGGATGTGTTTTTATTGCATACTAGCTTAGGTACCTGGCGATGCCCGGGTTAGATATTTTATAGAGATACATATTAGAAATTGTCATTGTTGATTTTAGATTTGATGAATGGACCTATGAGAAAATGTGGGCGAATTACAACTCCCATTATGCTGGCTTGATCCCTCCAATCACCGCCACTATTTTTTTATGGTCATGTTGGGTATATGTGCCAAGTTTGATCCAGATCCATTGTGTCCAGATCCCTATAACTCACATCATCCTTTGTCATTGACTACTCTCCCCCCACCAACCCCCCCCCCAAAAAAAAAACAAACCCAAAAACAAAAAACCCTGCCAGTACTGAAAGGTTGTCAATGTGTGCTAAGTTTGGTTCAGACCCATCATCACAGGGCTCTCTGGATGTGGGAATCATCTTGAAAAATACATATAAACATAGTAGATCGTAGATACATACATACTTTTACTTTTATTATATACTTTTTATTATATACAATTAAATAGCTTTTGCTGTGGTGTAATTCAATTAACATAGGGTGGAATCTGGTGAGCAATTATGAGCACGTAACTAAACGTTTGCATTGTATTTAATGTTCCCATGGCACTCCATCAAACTTAACTGAACAGCTTCATCAAGTGACAGAGGTCTTTTCTGTTCTCCTGGCAATAAGTGTTCTTCAGGATGATGTTTCCCACCTTCTTTCATCAGAAGTATGGCCTCTGTGCAATTTCTCATTGCAATGTTGCTCATTGGTTCGAAGAAGGTGGAAATATCATCCTGTAGCACCATGATAGCCTGCAAAATAACCCCTGTTGCTTGATGTGGCTGCTGACAGTTAAGGTAGATTTTGGGAAATTGAGACAAGAATTATATGTACTTCGGCATTGGTAACTATATCAGTGATCCAGCACCTCAGCCAGAGTTAATAACTCAATACATTAATAATGAGTGTGTAATACATAATAATATATTCCAGCTTTTTAAAATGAATTTAGGAAAGACAGAGATTGCACAGAACCATTTGCCTTGCTTTAATTATTTCCTATCTTTAGTATTTTATTACATTTAGTCTGGCTTTGTGTAGCCCAGCGTATGCGGTTTTGATTGTGAAAGTCACTTTCTTGTCTGTTTCTTGCATTCTCTTAAATATTTCTTATTCCTCCAGACTACACCACAAGGACTATTTGACTGTCCCCTCCGGCTTCAGTATCTTGCTTCCAGCATGAACAGACAGGTAATAACCATTCAGCAGGGCCATTACCACTTCTAAAGACTATTATCAAAATGGTCATTATACATAATGGAGATTATTATAGGCAGCTTGAGAGATTTTTAGATACATCTCCACAGAAATAGGTGGCCCTTTTTAGCCTTAGAAATCTGTAGAAATAATACCAGGGAGCAAAATACATGGCAGATGTTCTCTTTTAGCTAAACTTTGCATCAAAGGCACTCAAAGTACCGGTTTGTGCAGTGAAATTATGTTTATCTGATGGATGCATTTATCATTAGTTTGGGGGTGGGGAGAATACATCAGGAATCACTGCTAATTGTTATATCAAAAATATTGAGCTGAAGCCTAATAATGGTTCCCTTGTGCAGCCTGCAGCACTTTGCTCAATTATACGTGCTTCTTATAATAAGCCGTGGCATTATGTTTTATAATAAAGAACATTTTAGTATGCCTAAGAATTTCCATCTTATCTCAAGAACACTGCTTCTTAATCTGTTTGAAGTGGGAGACTAGCAGGGTTTCTTTCCCAATTTGCCAGGGATAGGCACCATATGCATACCCATTGGTTGCAACTGTTTCTTTTCTAGAAACTTATGGCAGACAGGCAACTAATGGATCACCCCAAGCAGCAGTCTATAAATCAGAACAGCTCAGGAACATATATTGTCCTCCTTGCTTTATATTGGTGGTTCTCAACCTGTGGGCTGCAGCCCAGTAGTGAGCCAAGAGATCAAAAATCCTGTCTGCGAACCTCCTTCCTCTTTATTTATTTATTTTATTTCTGCTCCTTTCCGCAGAGCTGACCATTGCATTGGATACACCATATCACCTCTAGATTATTAAGTATGGTTTTCTGTGGGCGAGCAGATGACGACTACTGGATGGCATATGTTCTGTAACAGAAACTAGAGCTGATGTGGTCTATCCAATGTAATTTTCTGAATCAGCACCCCAAATAACCAAACCAAATCTAAAGTTGACCAAAAACTAATTCGTAACCCTTTTGGTACTAATGTTGGAGAGTTTTACCTGGTCAAAGTGGCCCCTGGTCAAGTGGTTCCTGGTTAAGTGGTCCCTGTTCAAAGTGGTCCCTGGTCAAGTAGGCTCTGGTCAAAAAAGGTTGGGAACCACTGCTTTATATCAAATATCAGGTATTTTATTGTGTCAGAAGCAACTTGAGAACATACTGCAAGTTGCTTCTGGTGTGAGACAATTGGCCATCTACAGAGATGTAACCCAGAGACGTAAGCTCAGATGTGTTACCATCCTGCTGGGAGGCTTCTCTCATGTCCCTACAAGCTAGAGCTGACAAACAGGAGCTCACCTGTCTCGTGGATTCAAACCGGCAATCATCAGGTCAGCAACCCAACCTTCATGTCAGCAGTCCAGCTGGCACAAGGGTTTAACCTATTGTGCCACTGCGGCTCCCATTCTGCAGTTTCTATTCTTAACTCTTTTTTCTTCTTCCCTGGTCCTTTAGCAATATCTTCTTTCTAGTCTTTCCTCATTCTCATGATTCACTCTTTCTTATTCTTACTCTTCTTTTTATCAGAAGTGACTCAACTGCCTCTTCTTCATTCACCACCTACCTCCTTTCTCTCCTTGAAATATGTGTCTGGTTCACTTTGATTCCACTTAAGCCTCATTGTTGCTATTTGATACTATCTATACATTGTTGACCTCTCTCCACATCACATACTGTGCAAAGCAGACAGTAAATCCTTTAAGTAAGTTATTTGTTGCTCATCTTCAAACCTTAGACATCTCTTCTTTTTTTAATCAAAATTATTCATGTCCATTCATCCTACTTTCCTTTAAAGCATGTCTAACATGCAGTTTCATTTGTCTGATATGAAGCCATCATTATGCCTTCTTCTTTCAATGTAAAATATTTACTAGGCTTGCTCAAATAATTCGATTTCCCCGTTAACCGTTATTAATTCGTTATTTTCGTTTGTTTTGAAGCAATATACGGCCTTGATTGTCCACACGTCTGGATATCGCGGTTTCGAATCGCGAGAGGCCGTTTTTTCTTATTTCGTCATTTTTTTCGTTAGGAAAAAAAAGCTTTTGCAAATCACCCAAACTCCCACCATTCAGGCCCTTTCCTTTTGCCCCTCAGCAAAAGGGGCGTCACGGGCTCAGCCAATGGGAGGGGGCGAGGGGGAAGGAGGCCGAGGAGGAGGAGGAGGGGGGAAATGGCCGCCGCCGCCTCGCCTCAGCTCAGGCCTGGTGTCTCTCTGTGAGGCGGGAAGGCGGCGGATGGAGCCGGGAATGGAGAGACCGAGAGAGACAGAGAGGGGCCCGGCGGTGAGGTTTTGACGTCTGTGCGAAGCTAGGCAAGTGGGGTTTATATATCTGTGGAAGGTCCAGGGTGGGAGAAAGAACTCTTGTCTGTGGGAGGCAAGTGTGAATGTTGCAATTGGTCACCTTGATTAGCATTGAATAGCCTTGCAGCTTCAAAGCCTGGCTGCTTCCTACCTGGGGGAATCCTTTGTTGGGAGGTATTAGCTGGCCCTGATTGTTTCCTGTCTGGAATTCCCATTTTCTGGGTGTTGTTCTTTTACTGTCCTGATTTTAGCTTTTCTGTAGCTAAAAATGCATATAAAATTGATTCTATAGGGAGGATAAATGATTGGATTTCAACTCCTACAGCTTGGCTTTCTCTGCCAATAATGGTACCCATCTTGGATATTGTAAGGGATTTTTATTATTATTATTATTATTATTATTATTATTATTATTATTATTATTATTATTATTATTATTATTAGACCTTGCTCCCAGGAAGGTGCCTTCGCTGTGGCTCCCAACTTATCTATCTATCTACCTTTCCACATATTCTCCACATTGTGTGTATGTGTATGTATATTACATGAGCCCCGATGGCGAAGTGTGTTAAAGCACTGAGCTGCTGAACTTGCAGACCGAAAGGTCCCAGGTTCAAATCCCGGGAGCAGAGTGAGTGCCCGCTGTTAGCTCCAGCTTCTGCCAACCTAGCAGCTTGAAAACATGCCAATGTGAGTAGATCAATAGGTAATGGCGGGAAGGTAATGGCACTCCATGTAGTCATGCCGGCCACATGACCTTGGAGGTGTCTATGGACAACACTGGCTCTTGGGCTTAGAAATGGAGATGAGCACCAACCCCCAGAGTCAGACATGACTGAACTTAACGTCAAGGGATACCTTTACCTTTACCTATATATATACACACACACACACACACACACACACACACACATTATGCAGGGACTATATATATATTATATATACACAGTATATATCACACACACACCAATTTAACAAAGTTTCAGCCACAAAAACAAAGTTTCTGAAGTAGAACAATGACTTTCACAGTAAAGACAACCCAATTTAACAGGAAATAAGACTTTCAAACCAGGAACAGATTTCTGCAATTATTAAAAAATGGTTTATTATAAAAGCTATGAAAATTCGCCAAAAATCAGAGGATAAGGGAAACGTTCCAAATTTTGGTGAGCTATCAGTGTTAAATGTGTTCTACCACTGTACCAAGTTTGAAGAAGATCACTCAAAAAATGAGGGTGGGAGAGTCCTGTAAAGTCCTCTCCCTCTGTGCTGTTTTTGGGAATTGCGCATGCGCGTCCGCCATTAACGAATTAATTTTGAAGATAACGAATTTTCGTTAATTTCGAATTTTTTGGGGGGCAAAATTCGGAAATACCTTCAGAAACGAAACGCTGCCCCCCTCTAGTTTTGAAACGAGTTTAGAATCAAATTTTTCGTGGATCGATCAAGCCTAATATTTACATAACTGAGAAAAATTGGATGACAGTTCTCAGATTTTTTCCAGTCAACTTGACCAGAACCCTGGCTAACGGAGGATTTTGACAGATGTAGACAAAACCCTGAACGCTTTCCAATCTTTTCCACTCTTCAGTAGGTCTAGGACTCAGACATAGTGCTCATACTCAGGCAAATGCTGAGGCCCTAAGAGGGTCATGTATACCTGAATAAACTCTCCAACATTTCATAGTTTGATCAGTTTAAGACTCACTGTGACCTCAAACCTCTGCAGGGGTGGTGGACTCCAAGTCTGCATCTGGATTTATGCCTGTTTATTTGTCTGAAGTAAGACTTCCTGGCTTTCTTTTGCATTATTTCACTGAGTGTACTGTACTTCCAGGAAGTCTTACTTCAGACAAATAAACAGGCATAAATCCAGATGCAGACTTGGAGCAGGCATACAGAGAGTGAAGGCATTAGAGTCAGTTTGTTACCAGCAAGAACTGGCTGCACCTGCTTCTGCTTTTATAGCCCTGGGTCCCCACACAGCTGCTAGGGCAGTTCCTAATCACTCAGCTGCATTTCTGGCAGCTAATCTAGCTGAACAACATCTCTGCTCTGTCTGGCCCCACCTCCTGCACCACGCACCCTGGGCCAGCCGGCCTGGGCCAGCCAGGCTGCGGCGGGAGTCTCTCCAGGCCACAGCAAAGGCTTCGCTGCGGCCTGCCTGGTAGGCCTCTGCCACAGTCTGGCTGCCCCAGGGTGGATGGGCCAGGGTGCGCTGCGCACCCTGGCCACGCCTCCCGCGCTGTGCACCATGACCCCACCTCTCGCACTCCGTGAGAGGCAGGGCCAGGGCAAGGCGGGAAAGTCCTTCCAAGCTGTGGCGAAGGCCTGGAAAGACTCCTGCCGCAGCCTGACTGGGCCAGGCCGGCCGGGCCACGGCGCGTGGCATGGGAGGCGGGGCCAGACCTGGCCCCACCTCCTGTGCTGCGCTCCCTGGCCCCGCCTCCTGCACTGCGCTCCCTGGCCCCGCCTCTCGCACTGTGCGGGCGGCGGGGCCAGGGAGTGCAGTGCGGGAAGCGGGGCCAGGGCACGGGAGGCGGGGCCAGGTCTGTCCCCACCTCCCGTGGGGCTCAATAGCGCCCCCACAACATGGCACCCAACGCGGGGGCATGGTTAGTGTCCCGTGTTGGGCCGGGCCTGCTTGGAATGAGGGTACTAGCAAAGTACCCCCAGACTCCAACTCACCCTCAGATTCAAGAACACGTTCCTGCTCCCCTCCCTCTTCTGAAGAAGAGGAATCCCTGACACCCTTGTGGCTAATTAAATCAGCCAGAGGAGGGTTGGTAGAGTGGTTTGTGATGATAATTAACACATCTTTAGATCAAGGCAAATTAGGCAAGCCCCCACCCTGGTAGCATTCAGGAAGAGCTTGAAAACCTGGCTCTTCACACAGGCCTTTGGATAAAGATCACCCATCCCCATAACAATCATGTATCCTGACCATTTATGTACTGGTTGCACCTTTTTTCCTGGTTATCTTGACATAGACACAGGGTTTCTCCCACCCCAAATCGCTCTCTCACGAACTTGCAGCACTTTATCAGTTACCTCATGTTTACAACCTTTACATGGTGCACTTTACCCAGTCTATTTTTTCTACAACCTTGCCGTTTTTACTTCATGTTTTATTAGTTTGTTATTTATCTTTACAGGTTAATGTTTAAAATTTATAATGGTGTATGTTTTTTGTCTACTGATATACTTTATATTGTTATTGTTTTATCTGGGCATGGCCCCATGTAAGCTGCCCCCAGTCCCCTTTGAAGGGAGATGGAGGTGGGGTATAAAGATAAAGTTATTATTATTATTATTATTATTATTATTATTATTATTATTATTATTATTATTATTATTAAAACTGAGACACGTGTAACCAAGTAACATCAGTGTGTGGTCACCATGTTCAAAATTATTAATTTCTAGCTTGGGGACCCGGCGATGCCTGCGTTATTTGAAAAAGGCATTATTTGTCTTTGAATGTTAGGTATTCTCAGTTTGGAGTAGGTGAACTACAATTCCCAGAATTGTGGGTCAATCTTCCCCAAACTCTGCCAGTATTCAAAGTTGGCCATTTTGGGTCTGTGTACCAAGTGTGGTTCAGATCTGTCGTTGGCTGGTCATCGCCTGGCTGCAGTGCTCTCTGGATGGGGGTGAACTACTACAACTCCCAGATTCTTGGGGCATTTGTCCTGAAACATCTGTCAGTATCCACAGCAGGCTATGTTGAGTCTGTGTACCAAGTTTGGTCCAGATCCGTTGTTGCCTGGGTTCAGTGCTCTTTGGATGTAGGTGAACTACAACTCCCAAAATCAAGGCCCATTCCCACAAACCTATGCAGTATGTTCAGTTGGTCATGAGGCTTGTCTGTGCGAAGTTTGGTCCTGTTTCATTGTCTGTGGCAGTCACTGTTTCTATGGATGCAGGTGAACTATAACTCCCTTTCCCCCAAACTTGTCCAATATGTTCTGTTGGTTATGGGGGCTCTGTGTGCCAAGTTTGGTCCTGGTCCATCATCAGTGGGGTTCAGAGTGCTCATTCATTGCAGGTGAACTATAAATCCCAGTACCTACTACTCCCAAATGTCCAGGCCAATTCCCCTCAAAACCCACCAGTATTTAAATCTGGGCATATCGGGTATACATGGCAAGTTTGGTCCAGATCCATCATTGTTTGGATTCATAGCGTTCTGGGTGTAGGTGAGCTACAACTCCTCTAAATTCCCCAGTAGGAGTCACAGTGCTCTGACTTGATGCAGGGTGAACTTCCAGTAAGTTTAGTTGGGCTCAGTTCTGCTCTGTTTGTTAATGCAGACACATTTGAAAGGGAAGAGCAGTAGGTGGGGTCATGCAAATTCCACACCAATGGAGAACCCTGGGATGCAAAATCTAGGATGAAATAGTCCCCAAATGAAAGCATTCCTTGGGTGGTGGGCCGTAGTGTTTGGGGAGGACATTGGCAGGGGTTAGGGCTACATGTTCATGGCGCTTGCTGTAACCTGCAATGTTCTAGGAAGGAGTGACTTGGTGGCTCCTCAGCACTGGGAACTATAGCCTGTTTGTGGAGGTCGGAGGCTGTCTGTGTGAGTGGACACCCATGCCACATACACACATACAGGTTTTCACTTTTATTATGTGTATAGATTATCAAGATAGAAGAGGCTACAGCAATTTGCTTTCGGCTGCTTTTGCCCGAGACTACTGGGAAGGGCATAATTGTCCCCTTCTCTCACTGTCACCTCTTCAGTTCATTGAATGGAAACTGCTTTTACATTTTGAACTCACTTTGTAGCAACTGAAGACAAAGATGAAGTAGGAGAGACATATTGGAACACAGATTGCTCCTGAAAATTAGGAAAGGTGGAGGGTATGCTTAAGACCAGCCTAGGATCAAGAGTCCACTTTAAAAAAAAAAAATCATGCCACGGACAGAAGTAGCAAGATTGTGAACACTGAGTCGTCTTCACTTCATTTATCTCCCCCAGAATGCAGCAAAAAGTGTATGCAGGGAGTGGGAGTGCATCAAGAGAGTTCACTCAGAAGGTCTTGGCCATGGGTCCTTCAGACCTGGAAGCAGCCGTGCTTTTCTGTTTGCAAGCATGCTTCCTTTTTCTGCGCATCACCGGGCAGAAAAGAGGCATCATTTCTGTCTCCAGTAACTGTAAGTGTGACCTTCAATCACAAGTAGACTTTTTTTTCTTCAGTCTTTGATCTTGGGGTGACAAGTTTTACCACTTATCTTTGTCACTTGACAAGTGATTGCTTCCACCAGCCATGTCTGAAAATTGTCCTGAGTGGTGATGTTGAGCACAAACATTCTGTAAAGCCACCTGAGACTTAAGGTTTTCACAACCTATGGTAGCTGTTACTTTGCTGCTAGTGTCCTCCATAAGTTCTTTTGAAATGGGTTGGAATGTTGATAGATACAGAATGGAATAAGTAAGTAAGTAAGTAAGTAAATAGGTTCACTGCTTGCCTGTTTGCGTGGTTGTTCACAACTCCTCGGTACCTTTGGATTCCTTTCTTTTTCTTTGTAATGATGCACTCTGTCTTTTCTTTTAGAAATCCCACAGAAGGCAAGCTATGAAATGTTGTAATTAGAAACAAAAAAACTGCTGAAGCTATCTACACTGTCATATAAAATTCAGATTACCATATATACTCAAGTATAAGCCGACCCGAATATAAGCCGAGGCACCTAATTTTACCACAAAAACTGGGAAAACTTATTGACTCGAGTATAAGATGAGAGTGGGAAATGCAACAGCTATGGGTCAAATTCAAAAATAAAAATAGATATTAATAAAATTGCATTATTTGAGGCATCAGGTTAAATGTTTTTGAATATTTATATAAAACTGTAATTTAAGAAAATAATAACACTTTAATAAGATAAGACTGTCCAACTCTGAATACCTATATACTCAAGTATAAGCCAACCTGAACAGAAGCCAGCCAGGACCCTCACTCGAGTATAAGCTGAGGGGAGCTTTTTCAGCCCTAAAAAGGGCTGAAAAACTAGGCTTATACTCGAGTATATACAGTATCTGCTTTGAACTGGATTATATGGCAGTGTAGACTCATATAATCTAGTTCAAAGAGGATAATGTGAATTTTCTACTTTGATAATCTGGGTTATATGGCAATGTAGAAGGGGTCTTTGACCTTAAGTAGACAAGACAAAATTTATCAATGAAGGTACCACAATGAAATTCAGAACAAAAAGATGATAGGCAATTCACCATTAAAAAAATCGCTGCTCTCCAAAATAAGAATAAGGTAAGAAGCTACCTTCATGGAGAGGTAACTTCACTTAATAGTTTTGCATCGATTTCCAGAGCAGACAACTTGAAAACCTTTGCCATAGTTCTGCCCTAGAAGGATGAGAGTTTAGTGTTCTGGTCTAACTTTCTAGAGTCATTGTCCTTCTTAAAGATAACAGACGGAAAAGCCTTGGGTTTACTTTCCTGATTCACAGCACGGTTTGGTTTGAAATGAATGGAAACAGAGAACACAAGAAGCCGCTAGCTATTTGTGAAGAAAATGTTCTTTTTTTCAAGAAAAAAGTGGAGTAGTGAGTGTAATTTTTGTCACATGCATCTGTTGCTATCACCTCTCACTTTATGCTGAAGTGTTCACCAGAGCATTTACCGAAGTGATTCTTCCTCCCACCCCTGACATCTGCCACCGAGAATCCTACATTATTCATCAGCGTGCTAATGGCAGGTGATGAGATCTTTTCACGCTACATCCCTCTCAGTAGGTGTTTATTACTCTGTTCACCAGCAGCCCTGCTATTACTGCAGGGCCAGAAGAACTCTACATACTCGCTTGACAGGTAATGGGAAATGTGCTCTGCTCACTTGGCTCACAAGTGCAGATGAAGGTTATTACCAGGGCAGCCGCTGCATCGTGGGCCCTGAGATGGTGGTCCCTTTAAGCGAACAGATACATTTTGGAAATCCATACAAATGCCAGCAGTCTGCCTTCTTTGCCTTCTATTATTTCAGCCAGCCATCGCGCTGTAATAATTTCACTTCTGCTTCGCCAGTGGTCTCTCTGAATAAAAGGAGTGTAGTCTAGAGTGGGTGGGAGAAGTAATGATGAGCTTGATTTAAGGTCTGAAGATGCTGCTGAAAAAAAGGCTAAATGTCTAGTAATAAGAATCCCACTCTCCATCTTTCTCTCTGTGTGGGCGAGAAAAAGAAGAAAGGAGGGAGAAAGTCTAGCAACTGGCAACAAATGGTTTTTTTCAATTTTTTTAGAATCTACTTGACAAGTGAGAAATTGTTTCCAATGATTTATGTGGAGCCTCATGATAAAAATTACTGAGTACAAGCATACCATTGCATGGGGGCAATTCAAAAAGGTTTTTTTCTCCCCCTACTGAAGTGACAACCTAATTCATAGAAAACCTTCCCTGAAGCTGATGTTTCCTCTAGTATTTTTTGTTATAGGCAGGCATGCTGTGATGAACAACCTAAAGAACTGTGAGGTGATGGCTGTTTATTATTGAAAAATAAGTAAATTTAAGTGGAGAAATTATCCTTCTTTTGGTATATGTATAGTGAAGGTAAAATGTTAGAGGCTATCATCTTTGGGCATATTGTGAAGTGACATGATCCATTGGGAAAAATTATAATGCTTGAATGGAGTAAGACAAGAGGAAGACTGAAACACAGATTGATTTGATCTCATTCCTTCCAACTGTCCTAGTTTTGGCAGTGACTGCTATCCTGATTAACCATCTACCATCTTATCTGTTCAACTGCTTTTAAAATGTCCCAGTTTCTCTTTTTTCCAAGTTCTCCCTTATTTTCTGCAAACTTAGTTCAAAGGGCCGAAGTAGTTTACACTCATTTAATTCTGCATGAGCAGACTTTTATTCTTCCTGTAGACTCTTGCAAAAACATAATTCTGCAGCCTGTCTTAACTTGTGTATTCTTCGTCTTTAATAACTTTTGCCATCTTAACCACTCTGTTGTTGCTTGGTCACATGTGCCCTGCTTTTTGATTTTGTTTTTTTTAGATTTTGAAATGTGTTGTTGAAGACTTTCATGGCCAGAATCACAGGGTTGTTGTGTGTTTTCTGGGCTGTATGGCCATGTTTCAGAAGTATTATCTCTTAACGTTTCACCCACATCTATGACAGGCATCCTCAGAGGTTGTGAGGTATACCACACAAACTCTGAGGATGCCTGCCATAGATGTGGGTGAAATGTCAGGAGATAATACTTCTGGAACATGGCCATACAGTCCAGAAAACACACAACAACCCAGATTTTGAAATATTTGCATGTATATTATAAGATATCTTGGCAATAGGACCCAAGTCTAAACATGAAATTCATTTATGTTTCATATGCACATAGCCTGTATATTGTATATATACAATATATATATACAATGTATATATATATATACATTGTATATACATTGTATATATACAATATATATTTGATATTTGAAAATTTTTCAAAAATATTGTTTTGTTTTATTATCCAGGCAGAGGCTATTAGGAGGTGCTAGAGAGAGAAGGATAGTACATTTTATGGGGGGTGGGGTAGTCGAAGGAGAAAAATCATGTTCACCTTTGCTGGTTATGCCCCCTCCCCCTTCTCATATCACAAACAAGGGCTGTTTCCATGATGGGAACATGGGTGAGGGGAGGAATAACAGGAAAACAATGGCAAATGGTTTTACTTCTTCAAACCACCCTCCACTTCCATAAAATTGACTATCCTTCCCTCTCTAGCCCCCTAGTGGCCTCCACTTGGATAATGAAACAGTACTAATAACTGTATATAAAACAAAGTTTAATTCACGAAATATTTGAAACCAAAGGCGTTACTATCTTAGACACCCGTGATGGTACTTTTGGATTTTGGAGCATTTTGCATTTCTGTACAATCAATCATAATTAGTAGCTGGTAGCAATGCTGAAAGGAACTGAAGCATTGCTTTGTCTATATAGCACTTGGCAAGGTGTGCGTGCGCATATTCTTGGTTCTTTTAGCATTTATTGGCTGCCTGGTTACTATTGGGGAGGTAAGAGAGATAAGATGGTAGGAAGAGATAGGAGACAGAAGGAACAACAGACAGCAGCTGTCACTAGTGTCTTCTCTAACAGATAATTGAGGAAGAGTGATATCACTTGGGATCTTTTCCATTTTCCATTAATCAGCAAGTAACTGGATTCTGGAGAGAGTTAGAGAGTTGGGTATATATCTTATCTCATTCTAAGACTTTATTCAGATATGCACCAGTAGTGCTAGATAATTTGTCCAATAAATGCATGACTGAAATAACTGACTGGTTTGGAGAGTCAGAGTAAGGGGAAGAGACTGTAATTTCTTGGTTCTAGGTTATTTGAAGGAAGGTATTTCTCTTTATAAACCTATCAGAACACTATAATCATCCGGAGAAGGTTTTCTTTGTCCCATCAGCCTCTCAAGCTTCTTTGTTGGGAACAAGGGAGAGGGCCTTTTCGGAAACTGGTTATTGTGCCTATGTCAAATATATATTGGACCTTTTATCATATTTCAATTGATCTACAAAGGCACATATACATTCCTGCAGAGAGTTTAATACATCCAACAGATCTTTAACAATAAGTTTATTGAAACAGTTTTTGAAAAATTGAAAAAAAAAACCCAAATTAGAATGCCATAAAAATATTCAGAATCTGAAGAAAAAAAAATCTATTTTCATCTTCTCAAATAAATGAATGCTTTTGAAAATAGCACAACCTGCTTTGAATCAGCATGATAGGGACAAGCTACATAAACATTCTTTAGCCTTTAAGGCATTTGTATAGACATATTAAAACGTAGAAGCCCATAATTAGATGCAAGAAACGATAAAAGGGTGGAGTGGGGAGGCAAATGACAACTTGTTGACATTAAAGAAACTTGGGTGATCAAAGAAAAGAAATGTCTCAGTTTGTATCTAATAATGGCAAGTATCCACCTAAGGGTAAGTTTGTTTCTTCTTACAGCTTTTGATATGTCTGAATTAAGACAAAATGCTGTGTTTAAGTTGTCGAAAAAGCCATTCTAGAATACTGTGTGTGTTGGGGGGGGAGCATGACAAGGATGTCTTTGAAATGTTGATATCATGATGAAAATATTATAAAAAAGATCTTGAAACAACCTCTGAAGTAGCAGTCAGTCTACATATCTGAAAATTGCATATGAAGAGCAAGACTTTAATCCTGGTAAAATTACAGTATCTGAAACAGACCATAAACATTGTAGTTATTTTAAAACTCTATAAATACAAATGACTTTAAGCTTTCACAGTGATAATATATACTGTGTGTCTGAATTATAGATGGAATTCAAGACAAAAATAATTCTTTGTCTGTGAATCTACAAAGGGGCTTAATCTAAATAAGATGTAAAATAATCCATAATCCATATATTAAACCAGTCTATGTTTGTTCAGACACCTTTCTTGTTATGTGTCTTCAAACCAACTCCAACATATGCCATTGTCTACAATAGAATTTCTTGGCAAGATTTATTCAGGAGAGGTTTACAATGCTTAGTGCCTGAGAGAGTATGACTTGGCTGATCAGGATTCAAACCCTGATTTCTCAGAATCCCAGTCCCACACTGGCATTTATACCACACTGTAAAATTAAATGCAGGCAGTGGCACATATGGCTGGAGTACCTGGCACTCAGTAAATAATAATAAATAGAACACACTTCTCACCAACAGATAACAACAATCTGTCTTTCATTCTACATGTGCTTCCATACTATATTAGTCACAAGGGCCATAAGAAAGGATGTGTTCAGAACACTGACATTTCAAAACATCAACATCAATACCATTGCTTTTTAGGCATATTTGAAAAGGTGTGATTGATTTGGGGCTGAGGCCAAGTGACTCTAAAATGAAAGGGGCTTTAGTTATTAATGACTGACTTAAGAATGCATCTATCACATAGAATTAATGCTGTTTGATACCACTTCACTGCCATGGCTCAATGCTATGGAATCATGGGAGTTGTAGTTTTGCAAGATATTTAGCCTTTGCTGTACAGACCCACAAATCCCATTTCATTGAACCATGTTAGTTAAAGTCATTTCAAACTGCCTTCATGTAGAGCCAGCCTTAGGCGTCTACAACAGGATGGTGAAAATGACCCCGACCTTCTTGGCCTTCCAGACCTTGCAGTATTCCATATTTGGAGATGAGTTAAGGAATTCTAGACTGAACAAATCTGTTTATATCATCAGCATCATCATCATCATCATCATCATCATCATCATCATCATCATCATCATCATCATCTTTAGTTTTATTGTGTTGTTAAAGGCTTTCATGGCTAGGATCAAAGGGTTGTTTTGTGTTTTCCGGGCAGTATGGCCACGTTCCAGAAGTATTCTCTCCTGACGTTTCACCCACATCTATGGCAGGCATCCTCAGAGATTGTGAGGTATATGGAGAAACTAAGCAAGGAAGGTTTATATATATTTATATATCTCTGGAAGATCCTGGGTGGGGAAAAGAACTCTTGTCTGTTGGAGGCCAGTGTGAATGTTGTAATTGATCACGTTAATTAGCATTAAATTGTCTTCCCAGCTTCACCTCCTGGCCTGTGGGAATCCTTTGTTCAGAGTCGTTAGCTGCCCCTGGTTGATTCCTGTCTGGAATTATTCTGTTTTCAGAGTGCTGCTTCTTATATACTGTTCTGATTTTGGAGTTTTTTAAATACTGGTAGCCAGATTTTGTTCATTTTCATGGTTTCCTCCTTTCTGTTGAAGTTGTCCACATGCTTGTGGATTTCAATGGCTTCTCCAATTCACCATGGAAAAAGAAAAGGAAGGAAAACTGCAATTTCTAGATGTTCTAGTCATCCACAAACCCAATCAACAATTGGGCCACACAGTTTACAGAAAGCCTACACACAGAGATAGATACCTTCATTAAACTCCAACCATCACCCAAGTAAAAAAAGAAGTACAATCAAAGCTCTGACAGACCGCGCACAAAGAATCTGCGAACTTCACCTTCAGCAAGGTGAACTAAACCACCTAAACTGTGTTCTACAGGCCAATGGATACTCCACCACAGACATCAGAAGAGCTGCAAGGCCAAGAACAAGCCATGAGAGTAAAGACAAAGATACACCCAGAGGAAAGGTGTTCTTACCATACATCAAGGGAACCACTGACCGTATAGGCAAACCGATGAAGAAACACAACCTACAAATTATCTACAGACCCACTAAGAAAATCCAACAAATGCTATGTTCAGCGAAGGACAAGAGGGATCCTCTCACCTCTGCAGGAGTCTACCGTATACCATGCAGCTATGGACAAGTCTCCTTAGGGACCACCAAACGCTGCGCCCAAACACAATTCAAAGAACATGAAAGGCACTGCAGATTAACTCAACCAGAGAAATCAGCCATAGCAGAGCACTTGATGAACCAATCTGGATACAGTATATTATTTGAAAACACAGAAATGTTCAACCACTCCAACAACTATCATGTCAGACTACACAGAAAAGCATTGAAATCCACAAGCATATGGCAATTTCAACAGAAAGGAGGAAACCATGAAAATGAACAAAATCTGGCTACCAGCATTAAAAAAACCCTCCAAAATCAGAACAGTATATAATGAGCAGCACTCTGAAAAAAGAGGAGTTCCAGACATGAATCAATCAGGGGCAGCTAACCACTCTGAACAAAGGATTTAATCCTCTTCCTCTTCATAAGACAATGAGCAGAAGTATGTTTTCAGTTGTTTTTTGAAAGCGAGAAGGGAGGGGGCCATCTTTATTTCCTTAGGGTGGGGATTGATCACTGAGAAGGCCCTTTCATTCCCACGAGCCATGCTTGAGACAGGGGTGGGACTGAGAGCAGGGCCTCATCTGCTGACCACAATGTCCGAGTTCGTCTATAAGGGGAGATGTGATTAATCAAATAGCATGGACCTGAGCTGTCTAGGGTTTTAAAGGTAATGACTTTGTATTTAGCCCGGAAGCAGATTGGCAGCCAGTGGACCTGCTGCAACATGGCAGTGGTTCTCTTCCTGTGCTCCAGTTAGCAACCTGGCTGCCAATCTCTGGACCAATTGAAGCTTCCGAACTATCATAAAAGGCAGCCTCACATAGAGAGTAATGCAGTAGTCCAAGCGGGCTGTGACTAAGGTGTGGATTACCATGGCCAGATCTGGCATGTCAAGGTACGGATTCAGCTGGTGCACAAGTTTTAATTGTGCAAAGACGCTCTTGGCTACCTGGAGTTCCAGGGTCAGCAATGAGCTCAGGAGCACCCCCAGACTGTGAATCTGGGTTTTCAGGGGGAGTGTGACCCCATCCAACACAGGCTGTAATCCCATATCTTTCATTCCCTCCACTTTGGCTTTAAAGGCAACTTACAACATTAAAACAAACATAGTTAAAAATTCACAGCACGCAAAAGTTAAAAAGCAATCAAATTATGATAATATTTTTTAAAAAACCCAATTAAAATAATAAGCCATTAAGAAAATAATAACTATAGCAACAACTCCATTATATTATGTAAAGTGTGATTTCCCTTTTTAAAAAAAGGACCACTTTGTAATCTTGTAATTTTGTAATCACAATTGATGTGATGTGCACTTAGGATCCATGTCACCCATGCAACAGCTGCTGACTGCCCCATTTTACAGGTCTTATGTTAATTATCCTATTGGGTAATTTTCCATAGTTAGCAGAAATGTGCCTGTATGGTGCTGTTGATCCAGATACCCTTAGTTTCCTCCATCCTTTGGTTGGCATTTAGTGGCAGCATTCTCTGCATAAATGTTGCACCCTGCCATGGGTTACTGCTGAATGAATTAATGCTGACTTTTTTTAGATTGTTTTAAAAACAAGAACAACATGTAGGGGTATTTTTCTGGAAAATAAGTTAGTCCCCAACAGTTTTTGATATACTGTACACATAGGCATTGCCAGCCTCACCTTTGCTTCCTTTCCTTCAGAAGGCAGAGATACTCTGGTTCTGCAGAGTAAGGCAGTCTGAAAAGTCATCAGGAAAGATAGTCAATGTGAGTTTTTTTAGAAGAGTGAAGAATAAGTATTTTTAGACTGCAGTGGAGAAAGTTGAATTGTGCCTTCACAGAAGTTATCAATAGAGTTACTAGTTGGGTAGATGCAGGGAACACTGTGGATGTCGCGTATCTGGATTTCAGTAAGGCCCAGGGCCGGTTGATTATAAGAGGCCGCTGATGCGGCCGCCTCGGGCGCTGGCCGCTAGGGGCGCTGTCGAGGCGTCGACAGCGGCCCGTAGCGCCACGACGCCTCTGGTGTTGGCGCGGGGCTTCAATCCCCGCGCCCACGCCAAACCGCTAAAAACAGATAGGCCATTTTGCCCTTAGTCTACAAACTAAGGGCAAAATGGCCTATCTGTGCTGTGCGCATGCACACAACACAGATAGCCCATTTGGCCCTTAGTCGACAAACTAAGGGCAAAATGGCCTCTCTGGCAGTGCACATGCGCACAGCCAGATAAGCCATTTTGCCCTTAGTTTGTCGACTAAGGGCAAAATGGCCTATCTGTGCTGTGCGCACGGGCACAGCACAGATAGCCCATTTGGCCCTTACTTCCTGGCCACGGCCTATCTGTGCCTATCTGTATCTGTGCGCATGCGCACAGCGCATTTCACCCGTGGAAGCTTCCAGGCACTAACAATCTACCCTCTACGCATGCGCAATACCATAGCCCGCGCTGTGCATGCGTACTGAAAGCAAAACATCTTCCACGTGGCGTGTGGTGTGTGGGGACTGACTAGGACAACCAGCCAAACAACAATCTTTTAACATAAATAATCAAGGGCCAGGGATACCACAGGTCTCCAGCAGCCTTCTGAGCAAGGTAATCAAGGCTGTCTGAATTAGTGACAAGTTGCAACTAAACTTACAAGTCAATCTTACAGTATTTTTCAAAATGGATGGGCATTGCTCTTGTGCTTTCATGTTTCCTAGCTTCTTACTACTATAATCAGTTTTATTTTATTTTTTCTTTGTTGTCAGGAGTGACTTGAGAAACTGCAAGTCACTTCTGGTGTGAGATAATTGGCCATTTGCAAGGACCTTGCCCAGGGGAACACCTGGATATTTAATTATGTTACCATCCTGTGGGAGGCATCTCTCATGTCACAGTTGACTGTGTGTATCAATTGTACAAAAAGTAAACAGTATAAAATATATAGAAGCATAGAATAAAAAATGGAAGTGGATGGGCCAATTTCTAATGTGTGTGCATTCTAATGTGTTAATTCTTCCATCTATGGAATCATTTCTGTAGTAATGTGAGAAATAATTTCAGATATGTGATACAAATACATATTTAAATATTAATTTGTACATGCTTTCTATAAAAGTACATGTTTACTGTTTAATAGGCTTGATCGATCCATGAAAAATTTGATTCTAAACTCGTTTCAAAACTAGAGGGGGCATTTTTTCGTTTTTGTTGCTAATAACGAATTTGGCCCCCAAAATTTTTCGAAATTAATGAAAATTCGTTATTTTCGAAATTAATTCGTTAATGGCGGACGCGCATGCGCGGTGGTCCAAAAACAGCCCGAAGGGGGGGGGACTTAGGGGGCTCTCCCGCCCTCATTTTTTGAGTGATCTTCTTCAAACTTGGTACAGTGGTAGAACACATTTAACACTGATAGCTCACCAAAATGTGGAACGTTTCCCTTATCCTCTGATTTTTGGCAAATTTTCATAGCTTTTATAATAAACCATTTTTTAATAATTGCAGAAACCTGTTCCTGGTTTGAAAGTCTTATTTCCTGTTAAATTGGGTTGTCTTTACTGTGAAAGTCATTGCTCTACTTCAGAAACTTTGTTTTTGTGGCTGAAACTTTGTTAAATTGGTGTAGTCCCCGGTTGAGACACAAGCAGCCCCGCTTGTGTTTGAGAGCGGTGAAGGGACAAAGGCACCCCCTCTTCTTTCCCCAAAAGGAGTTGTATTTTGTACAGGGAAGTATGGGATATGCAACTCTTTCCCAAACTTGGCTTAGGATTATCAGGAAGCGTCCCTGGCTGAGACACAAGCAGCCCCGCTTGTGTTTGAGAGCGGTGAAGGGACAAAGGCACCCCCTCTTCTTTCCCCAAAAGGAGTTGTATTTTGTACAGGGAAGTATGGGATATGCAACTCTTTCCCAAACTTGGTTTAGGATTATCAGGAAGCGTCCCCGGCTGAGACACAAGCAGCCCCGCTTGTGTTTGAGAGCGGTGAAGGGACAAAGGCACCCCCTCTTCTTTCCCCAAAAGGAGTTGTATTTTGTACAGGGAAGTATGGGATATGCAACTCTTTCCCAAACTTGGCTTAGGATTATCAGAAAGCGTCCCTGGCTGAGACACAAGCAGCCCCGCTTGTGTTTGAGAGCGGTGAAGGGACAAAGGCACCCCCTCTTCTTTCCCCAAAAGGAGTTGTATTTTGTACAGGGAAGTATGGGATATGCAACTCTTTCCCAAACTTGGCTTAGGATTATCAGAAAGCGTCCCTGGCTGAGACACAAGCAGCCCCGCTTGTGTTTGAGAGCGGTGAAGGGACAAAGGCACCCCCTCTTCTTTCCCCAAAAGGAGTTGTATTTTGTACAGGGAAGTATGGGATATGCAACTCTTTCCCAAACTTGGCTTAGGATTATCAGGAAGCGTCCCTGGCTGAGACACAAGCAGCCCCGCTTGTGTTTGAGAGCAGTGAAGGGACAAAGGCACCCTCTCTTCTTTCCCCAAAAGGAGTTGTATTTTGTACAGGGAAGTATGGGATATGCAACTCTTTCCCAAACTTGGCTTAGGATTATCAGGAAGCGTCCCTGGCTGAGACACAAGCAGCCCCGCTTGTGTTTGAGAGCGGTGAAGGGACAAAGGCACCCCCTCTTCTTTCCCCAAAAGGAGTTGTATTTTGTACAGGGAAGTATGGGATATGCAACTCTTTCCCAAACTTGGCTTAGGATTATCAGGAAGCGTCCCCGGCTGAGACACAAGCAGCCCCGCTTGTGTTTGAGAGCGGTGAAGGGACAAAGGCACCCCTTTCTTTCCCCAAAAGGAGTTGTATTTTGTACAGGGAAGTATGGGATATGCAACTCTTTCCCAAACTTGGCTTAGGATTATCAGAAAGCGTCCCTGGCTGAGACACAAGCAGCCCCGCTTGTGTTTGAGAGCAGTGAAGTGACAAAGGCACCCCCTCTTCTTTCCCCAAAAGGAGTTGTATTTTGTACAGGGAAGTATGGGATATGCAACTCTTTCCCAAACTTGGCTTAGGATTATCAGAAAGCGTCCCTGGCTGAGACACAAGCAGCCCCGCTTGTGTTTGAGCGCGGTGAAGGGACAAAGGCACCCCCTCTTCTTTCCCCAAAAGGAGTTGTATTTTGTACAGGGAAGTATGGGATATGCAACTCTTTCCCAAACTTGGCTTAGGATTATCAGGAAGCGTCCCTGGCTCGGATCCCTTGTTTCCAAAAACACTTTTGCGTGGAAAAAAGAAAGGAGAAAGCCCACCCCGCCCGCAAGAGGAAAAATGGCGCAGCACCAGGAAAAAAACACCCACAGGACAGCCCTTTGCAAAAACAAAAGAAAAAGAAAGACCCAACTAACACACACCACCCAAACTCAGCCAGCCACCCCACCTTTTCTCCCGGTCTTCACACAGCCATGCTGTGACGCAGCAATCTTTCCTGCCTGCCAGTGCCTGCACCAAAATCTCCCTTCCACCCTCTCCAAAATTCCCAGTGCGACTGAGCCACGAGGCGTGTGTGCACGCTCAGGACGTCCTACCAGCCCCTCCCCCTGGTTAAACGTGCTCTCTGATTGGCTACAAGGTGCAAACAACACGCTAGATTGCCCCAGTGGACTTAAACAAGTTTGGATGATTTGCCAAAGCATTTTTTAAAAACGAAAAAAAAGGCGCCATAACGGAAAACGGCCAATCACGGTTCGAAACCGCGATATCCAGGCGTGTGGACAACCAAGGTTCGATATTGCTTCAAAACAAACGAAAATAACGAATCAATAACGGTAAACGGGGAAAACGAATTATTTGAGCAAGCCTACTGTTTAATCCCTTGTTTTGGGAGTTGTAGTTGGTGATTTTATGTTATGTTAAAAAATTAATTGAGTAGGGAGTTGTAGTTGCTGGGATTTATAGTTTTAATAATTAGTTTAATAATATAATTTAATAATAGTTTTAATAATTACATATATTATATAATAATAAAGTAGCTGTGCCCAACCACGCTTTGCTGTGGCGAAGTATGGTGTTCTGGGAAATAAAGAACAGTAGAGTCTCACTTATCTAACATAAACGGGCCGGCAGAATGTTGGATAAGCGAATATGTTGGATAATAAGGAGGGATTAAGGAAAAGCCTATTACACATCAAATTAGTTTATGATTTTAGAAATTAAGCACCAAAACATCATGTTAGACAACAAATTTGACAGAAAAAAGTAGTTCAATACGCAGTAATGCTATGTAGTAAGTACTGTATTTATGAATTTAGCACCAAAATATCACAATGTTTTGAAAACATTGACTACAAAAATGCGTTGGATAATCCAGAACGTTGAATAAGTGAGTGTTGGATAAGTGAGACTCTACTGTATTGAGGAATTGGTGGTAGTTAAGGTAAAGGGTAAACTTGTTGTCGAAGGCTTTCATGGCCGGGATCACAGGGTTGTTGTATGTCTTTCGGGTTGTGTGGCCATGTTCCAGAAGTATTTTCTCCTGACGTTTCACCCACATCTATGGCAGGCATCCTCAAAGATTGTGAGGTATCCATACCTCATTAAGTCCAGTCATTAGGCTTGAGCGATCCATGAAAAAATTGATTCTAAACTCGTTTCAAAAGTAGGGGGCACCAGCATTTCGTTTCTGATGTCATTTCCGAATTTTGCCCCCCAAAAAATTCGAAATTAACGAAAATTCGTTATTTTCTAAATTAATTCGTTAATGGCGGACGCGCATGCGCAGTGGCCAAAAAAAAACAGCACGAGGGGAGATTTTACAGGACTCTCCTGCCCTCATTTTTGAGTGATCTTCTTCAAACTTGGTACAGTGGTAGAACACATTTAACACTGATAGCTCACCAACGTTTCCCTTATCCTCTGATTTTTGGCGAATTTTCATAGCTTTTATAATAAACCATTTTTTAATAATTGCAGAAATCTGTTCCTGGTTTGAAAGTCTTATTTCCTGTTTCATTGGGTTGTCTTTACTGTGAAAGTCATTGTTCTACTTCAGAAACTTTGTTTTTGTGGCTGAAACTTTGTTAAATTGGTGAACCAAACCATAATATGTTCCATCCATGTCGCTTGCACAAAGTTCAGGCAGTGTCATAGATTTTGCCATGTTTCTATGACAGAACCAATTAGGAAATGACATTTATCACCCAGGAACAGAAATCATAGTACACCATCAAATCCTTCCTGACAGATGGCCATCAGCCTCTGAATAAGGAAATTAGTTCCTGGTTTGAAAGTGCTATTTCCTGTTCCATTGGCTTTTCTGGGCTGAGAGTGTGTGACTTGCCCAAGTGGGTGGCTGAGTGGGGAATCAAGCCACAATTGGAGTCCAAAATTCAAACCTCTTCCTCCCTCCTTCTCTCTAAACTTCTCATACCTTCCAAGAATTCACATACTGTATGAAAGTTTGGTCAAGATGGTCAGAGGAGGGCAACTAAAATGATCTAGGGTCTGGAGAACAAGCCCTATAAGGAGTGGCTTGAAGAACTGGGCATGTTTAGCCTGCAGAAAAGAAGGCTGAGAGGAGACATGATGTATAATATGTGAGGGGAAGTCATAGAGAGGAGGGAGCAAGCTTGTTTTCTGCTGCCCTGCAGACTAGGATGCGGAACAATGGCTTCAAACTACAGGAAAGGAGATTTCACCTGAACATGAGGAAGAACTTCCTCACTGTGAGCTGTTCAGCTGTGGAACTCTCTCCCCGGGCTGTGGTGGAGGTTTCTTCTTTGGAGGCTTTTAAGCAGAGGCTGGATGGCCATCTGTTGGGAGGGATTGGATGGTGTCTTCCTGCCTGGCAGAAGGGGTTGGGCTGGATGGCCCACGAGGTCTCTTCCAACTCTACTGTTCAATGACGCTATGATTCTAAGTGAGGACAAAAGGGGGTGGGGAATGTTAAGAGGAGAGAGGGCCTGGAACACCTGGGAATTGTAGTTTGCAAGTGGGCATAGTACTATTGGAGAAACGTTGGCTTCAGCCCAATGCTTTTATAAATGGTCAATATTCAGAGGCTTCCTTCTCCTGCATTTTGAAAGCTATTATGATGAAATTTGCCAGAATGGAAGCAAAAATTAAGTACTCAGCCTATCAAGTTTCATAATGTTTGACCCATCCACTGATTTTTGGGGATTTCTGAAGCAACATTTTTTTAAAATGTTAGCACATCGATAGCCACGCCTCCCTGTCCTTCTTCCTTCCACTTTGATTGGCTTGCTAAGGCTTCTGGGAAATGGAGTTTTTTCTCTCGTTATGGCGAATTGCTTCATTAATGGTCAATATTCAGAGGCTTCGTTCTCCTGCATTATGAAAGCTATTATGATGAAATTTGCCAGAATGGAAGCAAAAATTAAGTACTCTTTGCCTATCAAGTTTCATAATGTTTGACCCATCCACTGATTTTTGGGGATTTTTGAAGCAACATTTTTTTTAAAATGCTAGCAGATCGATGTCCATGCCTCTCCCTCCCTCCCTCTTCCGCTCTGATTGACTGAGAGGCATGCCAACATGGCTTCTCCTCTCAGAGGGGCTACAGCTTCATCCGAAGACATCAGAAACAAACGAAAAAAGGTACTTTTATTATTCAAATTCGTAATATTTGTAAGGGCAGTGAGCAGATGGTTCAATATTAATTCAAAATTGCTTACGAAACGAATTTTTAACTAATTTAACGAAATAACGAAAAATTTGCTCTAGCCTACCAATCATGTCTGATTCTGGGGGTTGGTGCTCATCTCCATTTCTAAGCCGAAGAGCCAGCGTTGTCCGTAGACTCCTCCAAGGTCATGTGGGATGACTGCATGGAGCGGCGTTACCTTCCCTCCAGAGCAGTACCTATTGATTTACTCACATTTGCATGTGTTTGAACTTCTGGGTTGGCAGAAGCTGGGGCTAAAAGTGAGGGCTCACTCTGTTCCCCCAATTCAAATCTTTCGGTCCAGAAGTTCAGCAGCTCAGCGCTTTAACACGCTGTGCCATCAGGGGATATTATTTCCTAAAGGTTGTGAATATACAATATTTCTAATTGGGTTTTTTTTTGGCTGTTAGATGCAAGCATGAATGCTGCAATTAGGGAAAATGATTAGGATGTAAGCCTTGCAGCTTTAAAGCCTGACTGTTTCCTCCCTGAGTGAATTTTTTGTTGGGCGGTGTTAGCTGGCGCTGAATGTTTCCTGTGTGGAATTCCCCTGTTTTCAGAGTGGTGTTCTTTGCGATATGTTATGTGCTTGTACTGTCTGTGGCCGTGAGAAAACAGTGGATTTATCAGACTTTGATGATGGGAATACTTTGTTGGGAGGTGTTAGCTAGCCCTGATTGTTTCCTTTGTGGAATGCTTTCAGACTGTTGGTCTTTATTTATTGTCCTGGTTTTAGAGATTATATTGTTCTGCATTATTCTATCCCAGTAATTATTTCATATTAAAGTAGAATCTCACTTATCCAACATTCGCTTATACAGTGTTCTGGATTATCCAACACAGTCTGCCTTTTCGTAATCAATGTTTTTGTAGTCAGTGTCTTAAATTCATTGTGATATTTTAGTGGTAAATTTGTAAATACAGTACAGTAGAGTCTCACTTATCCAAAATAAATGGGCTGGCAGAATGTTGGATAAGCGAATATGTTGGATAATAAGGAGGCATTAAGAAGAAGCCTATTAAACATCAAATTAGGTTATGATTTTACAAATGAAACACCAAAACATCATGTTAGACAACAAATTTGGCAGAAAAAGTAGTTCAATACACAGTAATGCTATGTAGTGATTACTGTATTTATGAATTTAGCACCAAAATATCACAATGTATTGAAAACATTGACTACAAAAATGGCTTGGATTATCCAGAACGTTGGATAAGCGAGGCTTGGATAAGTGAGACTCTACTGTAATTACTACATAGCCTTACTACACATGTAACTACTTTTTCTGCCAAATTTGTTGTATAACATGATGTTGTAGTGCTTAATTTGTAAAATCATAACCTAATTTGATGTTTAATAGCCTTTTTTTAATCTCTTCTTATTATCCAACATATTCGCTTATCCAACGTTCTGCCGGCCCATTTATGTTGGATAAGTGAGACTCTACAGTAGAGACTCTACTGTAGAGTCTCTGCTGTACTTAAACAGTCCTCAAGTATAGCATGAAAAGGAATAATGCTCAAATGCTTGGTCCATAACCAGGTCTAGCAAGGCTATTCAATGCTAATCATCATTTTTTGATTATCCAACGCTCTGCTGGCCCGTTTATGTGGGATAAATGAGACTCTACTGTTCTTGGATGGAGCTGCAGGCTGTATTTCTGCTGTGTTGTCATAAGCTGAAAGTTGTTCTGCGTCAATCCCCTTCCTTATATGACGAGTTGGGTTTTTTAGCAGAAAATGTCAAGCAAGAAGAAGCCATCGGGAGCATTTCATCGTAAAAGGAGGTTGCAGCATAGCCAAGAAGATAAGAGTCAAGCTAAAGCATTAAAAAGGTTTTTCACGACTTCACCATCATGCCAGACAGGAAAGCCAGAGACAACTAAATTGACTGAATCAGATCATGCTGATGACGGAAAGATACCAATCTCAGAGCCTCTACCAGGACCATCAACCAGTCAAGACCTTCTCACTGCAACTTCAGCAATACCATTACCACCTTCCTGTATTGGCATTACTGGGACTGACACTGAAGATGTGGATGAGGATTCATTAAGAGATGCAGCCCTGCCATCTACTAGTCGGCAAGCTATTGAATCTGTAAGTAGATTCAATTTAAAAATATTAGTGCAGATTTTTGGGAAATATAATTGGCCTTGGCCTGTCTTGTTCATTTTTTATTTAAAGATTGCATAACGAGGTATTATACTTATTGATCTTGCATTGCATTACATCTTAGAAAAACTTCTAGAAGTTAACATACACCCCCCTTTTTTTTTTCAGGAACAAAGAAGAGACCCATTGTTATTTCTTTCCAATGATTGTGGAGAGTGGCCACTCAAAATAAATGATGAGGCACGGAAAATAATTGTTGAGCGAGGACCACAGCAAGTCAGAGGCATAAAGTTTCCTAAGGACATTCATGGCAGAAAATTTTCCCCATTTCATTATTCAAGGAAGTTGTGTAATGGAGAGCGTGTCAACAGATATTGGCTACAGTATTCTGTATCAAAAAATGCAGTGTTTTGTATTACTTGCAAAATTTTTGGAAACGACACATCCGGTCTTGCAGGTAGCCAAGGGTTTTCTGACTGGCGGAACTTGGGCAGGCTTTTGAGCAGTCACGAGAAATCCCGTCCTCATATGAAAAACCGTTCATCTTGGCGTGAGCTCTCGCAACGTTTGCATTTAAACAAAACTATCGATGCAGAGCATGAAAGACTTATTAATGCTGAAATTAAACATTGGGATCAAATTCTGAAACGCTTGCTATGTGCTACACGGTTTTTGGGGGTTCAAGGATTGCCATTTAGAGGGACAAAAGATGTTCTATTTGAACCTAATAATGGCAACTTTTTAAAATTGATAGAACATATAGCACAGTTTGATGATCCGATGGCTGAACATGTGAGAAGAATCACTTCCAAAGAAACACATGTCCACTATTTGAGTAAAAATGTCCAGAACGAGTTTATTGCTTTCTTGGCAGGCAAGGTCCAGAATAATATTTTGGAACAACTACATGAGGCAACATATTATTCTATTATATTGGACTGCACACCAGATATTAGCAACACCGAACAAATGACGTTGGTGGTTAGATTTGTTACATGTAAAGCAAATGAAGATATCTCGATTAAGGAACATTTTTTAGGCTTTGTTCCTGTTGCCAATCCTTCAGGTGAAGGTATGACAGAAATATTACTCCATGAGTTGGAAGCACTACGTATTCCATTAAAAAACATGAGAGGCCAGGGATATGATAATGGTTCTGCAATGAAGGGACAACATGTTGGAGTCCAGAGGAGGATCCTTGATTTAAATCCTAGAGCCTTTTATGTACCATGTGGAAACCACTCCCTGAACTTGGTCATAAATGATGCAGCTATGTCTTGCAAGATTGCAGCAGACTGTTTCGCCACCATACAAGACCTCTATAACATTTTTTCAGGTTCCCCAGTAAGATGGGGTACTTTGTTGAAGCATGTTTCAACTCTCACACTCAATCCACTTAGCAGTACTAGGTGGGAAAGTAGAATCGAAGCATTGTTGCCTTTGAGGTTCCATATTGAAGAAGTATATGATGCCGTATATGAAGCTTCTCATGATCAGAAATTTGATGGACTCTGTAGGAGCCGTGCTGGTGCTCTTCTTAAAAGACTGCAAAGCTTCACATTTCTGTGCAGCATAGTGACATGGCATGAGATCCTGCACAAGATAAATATCGTTAGTAAACAGTTGCAAAAAGTGTCAATCGATCTTCAAAATTCTATGGCTCTTATTAAGAGTGTGAAAAGTTTTCTAGAAAGGATGAGATCTGAAGAAGGTCTAAATAGCATCATTACAGATGCAAAGGAACTGGCAGAAAAAATCGATGCTACTGCCGACTTTGAAAACGAACAGGAAGCTCGACCGAGAAAAGTAAGCAGACAATTTTCATATGAATGTAAAGATGAAGCTGTACATTCTGGCAAAGAGTCTTTTAAAGTGAACTTTTTTTTTGTTGTGCTTGACACAGCAATATCCTCATTAAAGGAGAGATTTCAGCTAATGGACAACCATAGTGGAAGTTTCAAATTTCTGTATGACATTTCAAGCCTTGGGAAATGTTTGAATGAAAACGAATTGAAGTACGCCTGTCAACGCCTTGAAACTGTTTTGACAGATGGAGAAGACCACGATGTGAATGCTGGTGATCTGTATAAAGAGCTACAATTACTTGCAAATATGCTTCCCCCTGGAAGTCTCCCAGCTGATGCCTTGTCTTTTATAAATCATGGTTTGGAGGATGTTTTCCCAAATATCTACATTGCACTGAGAATTCTGTTAACACTTCCAATATCCGTGGCCAGCGGTGAAAGGAGTTTTTCAAAATTGAAACTTATAAAAAATTACTTAAGATCTACTGTGAGTCAAGAGCGCTTGAGTGGACTATCAACCTTGGCCATTGAAAATAGCTTGTTGGATGACATGGACACAGATTCCCTAGTACATGAGTTTTCCAAATTGAAAGTCAGAAAAATCAGGTTTTAATTTTTACAAGTGTTCAAGTTAATTTGTGTTAAGGAAAACTGGATGTTAAAATATCCACTCAAGTGAAGGGGCCATAGGCTGGCTATGTTGCCACTCCCATTACAATGGTCCACGCTGGCATGGCACTTCTGAAGGACAAGAGTTCACTTCCTGAGAAAGGAAGTATCTATTTTCCTATTCTCCTATTGTTCTCCCAAACAAAACTGATCTAAAGCTAGTCCAAAGTCTGGAAAATCTTCTGAAGAGAGATCATGACCAGGAAACCTTTGTGTAGTACTTGTAGACTAGAAATAACAAAAAAATTAAAATAGTTGCAAAGTTTATTAAAATATTTATTTATTAAAATGCAAGATTGGTGTTAATTCTATGTAATGTTACTATATGAACATAATGTTGTTAATAAACTTCTGGTTGTAAGGTAAACTCTTTTATCCATTCTATTCACCTCTACCTTCTACCTTTTATTTCTCGGTGATTGGGTTTTTTTGGGGGGGGGGGGGCACCAAAATCCTGTTTCGCTTACACTTGAAAATTTCCTTGGGCCGGCCCTGGTAAGGCCTTTGACAAGGTCCCCCATGATCTTCTGGCAAACAAGCTAGTCAAATGTGGGCTAGCCAAAACTACGGTTAGGTGGATCTGTAACTGGTTAAGCGAACAAACCCAAAAGGTGTGCTCACCAATACGTCTTCTTCATCTTGGAAAGAAGTGACGAGTGGAGTGCAACAGGGTTCCGTCCTGGGCCCAGTTCTGTTCAACATCTTTATTAATGACTTAGCCAAAGGGATAGAAGGCATGATCATCAAGTTTGCAGATGACACCAAATTGGGAAGGATAGCCAATACTCCAGAAGACAGGAGCAGAATCCAAAACAATCTTAACAGATTAGAGAGATGGGCTGAAACTAACAAAATGAAGTTCAGTAGAGATAAATGCAAGATACTTCACTTCAGCAGAAAAAATGAAATGCAAAGATACAGAATGGGGGACGCCTGGCTCGACAGCAGTACGTGTGAAAAAGACCTTGGAATCCTTGTGGACAACGTTAAACATGAGCCTACAATGTGATGCAGTGGCGAAAAAAGCCAATGGGATTTTGGCCTACATAAATAGGAGTATAGTGTCTAGATCCAGGGAAGTCATGCTACCCCTCTATTCTGCCTTGGTCAGACCACACCTGGAATCACACTGTGTCCAATTCTGGGCACCGCAATTGAAGGGAGATGTTGACAAGCTGGAAAGCGTCCAGAGGAGGGCAACTAAAATGATCAAAGGTCTGGAGAACAAGCCCTATGAGGCTTAAAGAGTTGGGTATGTTTAGCCTGCAGAAGAGAAGGCTGGGAGGAGACATGATAGCCATGTATAAATATGTGAGGGGATGTCATAGGGAGGAGGGAGCAAGCTTGTTTTCTGCTGCCCTACAGACTAGGACGTGGAACAATGTCTTCAAACTACAGGAAAGGAGATTCCACCTGAACATTAGGAAGAACTTCCTCACTGTGAGAGCTGTTCGGCAGTGGAAATCTCTGCCCTGGATTGTGGTGGAGGCTCCTTCTTTGGAGGCTTTTAAGTAGAGGCTGGTTGACCATCTGTCGGGGGTGCTTTGAATGTGATTTTCCTGCTTCATGGTAGGGGATTGGACTGGATGGCCTGTGAGGTCTCTTCCAACTCTATGATTCTATCTGTTCTTCTTGTGATAAAAATCCTATGGCTTTCAAACAAATAGTCTATGACTTCCCACTCAGTTTTTCAACTTTGGCTTCAGGAAGAATGTATCCCAAAATACATCATATATGTCAGGCTTAAAGCAAGGTGATTTTCATAATGCAAAAAACATTTCATGCACAGTGCTGCATAACAGGTTGAGGGTGTCAAATGATTCTGCATGGTAAAATAGTGGAATATGTTATTTAGTTTTATCTATAGGACTATAATACAACATATAGGCAACTGCTCTTTACTTATGACCAATCCATGATGATACTGGGTGCATCTAAACCATAGAATTCATGCTGTTTGACTCCATTTAACTGTAATGGCTCAATGCTATAGAATCCTGGGAGTTGTAGTTTTACAGTTTTTAGCATTATCTGCCAAAGAGTGCTGGTACATCATCAAACTTAGAAATCTCATGATTTCATAGTATTAAGCCATGAAATTTAAAGTAGTGTCAAACAACAATTTTCATTATTGTTCTGTGTTACTTTATGTCAACACCATGTATAGTGTAGTCCCAGATCTATCAATTCCAAATGTTTGATCTCCAGAGTTGCATTTATCGTCATCTGGTCAAGTTCTGTATATAAAACTTTCTAGCATGGAAGGGAAATGTTCTTTCTTTGACTGCAAGGATAGCTGCCTTTTTAGCAACAGGATATATATGTATATATTAAAAATGTAATATTATATCCTCATTTAGGAGAGAAATGTATGTCTACATATATATATGTGAAGAACAGGCAGCCACTCTTTGGAAAATTAGGAAAATTGTGTAGCAAGATAGAAGTGTCAATTATTTTTATTTTTTTTACAAAAGATCTGAAATGTGAATAGTATTGAAAGTAGAATGTACTCTCCAAATGTGAAGCCTCACCTATATATCTGGTTGTTTTTTTTTTAAAGAGATTTTCCACAACTTGTATTTTTCAGCCCCTCTTTATATCATCCTCTAGCATAAACATTATGACTAAGATGGACACTGTTAGAGGATTGTGAAAACCTTCTGTTTTATCATGAAGAATTTCTTCCACAGACCATAAATCTTCTGATTCAACATTGTCAGGCTACCTGCATGAACTCTTCCTTAATGTTTCTATATTACCTTCAAATCAGCAGAGTAAAAAAAATCAAAGTTTTTTTTAAAAATAGAAAGTTTTCAGAGAATATCCTTTTTTATTTTTCTTCATTATTATGCCTTCACTTTGCCTGTGTGAAGGAGGAAGAGGGGTGAAAGTGGCTGTCAAGCTCCCCTTTCCCCCAAATAAAAGGTGCTGACAGACAAAAGAACTACAGCATGAAAAATTTATAACCAGATCTCCCAATATAGAAAAGAGGGAAAGCCAGCTCTGTTAATAAATGCTGGATCTTCATGCATATCTTGTCAGAGATGTTCCAGTGGCAAAATAATGCTCAAAATGTTTTATGGCCCAACATGGCTATAAAATAGCTACACTTGTCATTTGAGGAGACTAAAATCAGAATTATACTAATGTGCAACAGGATGACAGCAGTATATAATCTTGTCAAGCTGAGTTTGCAGAACCAAACTGTAAGATACAGATTAATGCTCCTAGGAAAGCACATGACATTGCACCAACAATAAACTAGTGCTATAATTCTATATATTATGCATTGGTAACAATGTAACACCTCTTGGCCTGTCCCTCCCATCCCACCTTATGAACCAGCAGCTGGATGAGCTGAAACAGGTCAATTCCGCTTCTAATCAGGCTGCAATAAAGAAAATGTTTCCAACTTCTTCCTGTCAGCAAGCAAGACTGTGGCAAGGACTTTTAACAAGGATCCAGATTCTGCTTGTCACAGACTCCCTCACTGGTAAGAGGTGAGTGAAAACATCCTCCTGTTCCTCCTTTTCATTCATTCATTCATTCATTAATTCATTCATTAATACACATTTTCCCCAATAATTGAAACCTAACAATGTATTTAAAAATAAAAAAATAAAATCTATAAAACCTTTAATAAAATTTAAATCTACATATTATTTAAAAACAACTTGCACATTACTTGCATTGATTCTTGATTAACTGAGAATGGTGTTACATTGACAAGGAAAAGTGGACTTGATCTGGCATCTCAGATGCTGGATGAAGCCTGCTTGGCACCCTGAGCTTTTTAAAAGGCTGTGGGGAATTCATGCCAAACTGCTGGGCAAGGACCCTAAGTGACACCCCGTCCACTAGTGTTGCAACTGTAGTCAGCTAGCAACCTTCTGCTAAGACACAAGCCTCATGAAGAAGGCTGGAAGAGGGAGTGGATAACCTGAACCCAGACAGCATGGGGTAGCTGTCAAGACAGCTACAGCTGCTTCCACTTAGGAACCGGCCAGGTGTCTTGACAGTTCCAAACTGGCTCAGAACTTTACCCCCCCCCCCCCAAATGAGTCAACTGGAAGTGAGAGAAATCTACCCCTAGGAAGGGAAATTCACTCATGAATAATGGGTAAAACGTATCTCTGCTGAAGCTTTATCACTAATACTTGTTTCCATAACAAGCCAACTTTTTCAAAATCAAATTATTAAAGGGACAGAAAAGGAGGTGAAATCTTTTGAACATGGGCACAGACAGCCAAATAAACACCACAGGGGTGTTAATCCTTCCTTATTCTATCAATTTATCTCTCAGTCTATCTATCTATTATCGAAGGCTTTTATGGTCGGAATTACTGGGTTGCTGTGAGTATTTTGGGCTGTATGGCCATGTTCTAGAAGTTTTCTCTCCTGATGTTTTGCCCACATCTGTGGCAGGTATCCTCAGAGGTTGCAAGGTTGCATCCTCAGAAGTTGCATCCTTACAAGCTCTGAGGATGCCTGTCACAGATGTGGGTGAAACGTCAGGAGAGTGAACTTCTGGAACATGGCCATACAGCCTGAAAGATTCACAGCAACCCAGATCTGTCTGTCTGTCTGTCTGTCTGTCTGTCTGTCTGTCTGTCTGTCTGTCGATCTATCTCTCTATCTATTAAGGTGTGCCATTCTTTCATTAGTTATTGTAAGTTGTATCAAATTCCTTAAATTCATACTTGCAATGTGATATTCGATACATGGACATGGCCCGTGCCAAAAAGATAAGACTCAAAACTTACCCAATACTTTTTATTTGAATTTTGTAAACCTTGGAAGTCTTCCAAAATCACTCTCATTTTCAGCACAAGCAAGCAAAGCAAAGCCAAAAAGGCTACCTTTCCTTTTTAAATTAATGACCTCTCGCCATTAGGAGAGGGAAGCATCAGGGAGAAAGCAGATTTCACTGGGAAAGAGACTGAGAAAACACAGAATTCTGGGAAATGTCATTTGGGAAGGTGAGGAACCCTATACCAGGGAATTTAAAAGGCCCTGCCCTAAACTACATTTCCAAGAATTCTGCTCACCATCAGAAAGCCCCAATCAGGATAGGGGAGAGATTTGTCCTTCCATAGCAGCAGCCAGCCAGAGTTCAAATAAATTGTTCAATCTGCAAAGAAGTGGACTGATACTTCTATTAAGTAAATCACTGTGCTGGCCTGGGAAGAAATCCCTAAATGGAAGTTCTATTGGTTAATATGAGAGTCATTCAATGAGGTAGCTATCATGGCTTTTATTTTTTTTATTTTTTTTTAAAAAACATTTTTGTAAAAAAAAATTAAAATCCCTAAAATGAGTGGATGTATGAATATTTCTGAAATTGGGGGGGGGGGGGATGATCCCCTGTTATCTTTTGTCATTGTATAGAAAATTCAAGGAGATAGCTCTTGTAGTTTTTTAAAATGTTGTTTATAAAAACTTTGAAAATTCCCCAAAAATCCGTAAGTGAAACACTCCAAAACTTAATGAGCTAGCAGTGGTAAATGTGTTCTACTATTGTGGCAAGCTTCACCCCAATAGCTGTAAAAATGAGGGAGAAAGGAGCCCCTGAAGTTTCCCCACTTGCACAATTACTATAATGAAAAAGTAATGACATTTCATTACGCTCGTTATAGTAATGACATTTTCACTAACTATACTTTAGAAACATTTTAGAAATGAAGTACCAGCATGCCCTATTTTTCCATGATGTTTGAAACTTTTTTAAATCAATCACACATGCCTACGATCTATCTATTTGGCTGAAGTTACACTTAAATAATGAACCTGTTCAACACTGAACCTCTTCACGCATTTTGGTGGCAGCAGGTATTTAACAGTTCTGTCACAGAGCACAATGGCTCCCATCACACTCCAGAGAAGTCCTTCTGGGGTGGCTCCATGGCTGAACTGATGAAAAACCCCTGCCACCGCCAAAAAGAGGTATCCTGTCTTTCCCTTGAAATCTATGGAAGGAGCCGGCTTCTTCATGTTTCCTCCTGTGTAATGAAGTTAGGGCAGAAGCCGGGATGGTCTGCTACAATTCTCAGTGATTCTGGTGGTGCATGTGACAAGGTCCTTAAGAACAAACCTACATAACCTATCTTGTTCATAACTTGGGATCTACCTGTATAGTATTTCCAATATACATGAATGACAATCAATAAACTAATCACAACATTTAAAAAGTGGCCAAGCCAGCATTGGGGAAGGGGGGATTCCTCTCATCCAGCTTGGGTGCTACACTGTAGAATAAATGTAGTTTGACACTACTTTTCCTGCCAAGGTCAATGCTATGAATCTTGCATTTGCAGTTTGGGGAGGTATCAGCAATCTTTGGCAGAGAAGGCTAAAGACATTATAAAACTAAATCCCCATGATTTCATAGCATTGAACCATGTCAGTTAAACTGCATTTATTCTATAGTGTATATGCATCTTGTGTCTCTGGCAGTTCAACCATTTCAGGCCAAGAAAGGAAGAATTGGGTACTGTAATGTGAAATCATGTGTCTCAAGGAAGATCTAGGGAAAGAGAGATGGCTAATCCCAAAGTATTGAGGTGGTTTTTTGGGGATTTGAACAGGTTAATATTACTTGTAAAAGAAAAATACTAAACTTTAAAGGCAGCCCATGGATAAGCTCTCAGTGGGGAAAGGTATATATTTAATTTAGAACATATGAGTTTGTTTTGAATTTAAAAAATCAAAATTGAAAAGATGTGGTGACAAATATGTACAAAATTGACAGTGATAGGAAATAGAGTGATCCATCCATCCCTAATTTTGGAAGTGCCATCTGGTTGTAGAAGGGCTGTTTCACACCTTACATTGAAAGCTTCGCTCTGAAAATGCAAAATTTTAAATCTGAAAACATTCTACTGGTATGAACTTGCTTTAACCCTTTGTGGAAGAGGAAGTATGAGATCATTAATGAAATTTAATCATGGTAGCATTGTAGAAACCATGTGAACAAGCACTTGAATAACAATGTTACGACAGTTGTTTCCCTCTCACTCATAGCTTGATAGCAGTATAATCTATTATGCCCTCAGGATGGCCTTCTAGTGATGATTGCCAAGAGGTACAGCCAAAGAAATTTGTCCTGGGAGGTGGCCAAAGGGAGTGAAACCCGGCCTAAGGACAGTTCTCACTAGGTGGCTATTAACATAAGAGTTGAATCATTTCAGGTTTATTCCCCTTAATGGTGTTTTTGTTTACAGGTGGTTCCAGAAATTATAAATACAGCAGAACCTCTGTTGAACCTCTAGGCTGCAGAGGCACCTCAAAACCACACTGGAGCCCCAGAATATAAGCAAGTAAGCAAGCTGTTTATTGAAGATTATATGCAAGCAGTAGCAAACCAAAGTTCAAAGTCAATGAAATGAGGTTTAAGTCTACGAGGACAAAATACTTGAGAATCTTGAAGCAAGAGTCTATCAAAGTCATTCAAAGATCAGAGTCCAAACAGGATATCAAAGTTATTCCCAATAAAGGTATCAAGATTAGTCCAAGCAAGGTATCAAGGATTAGTCTAAGGCACAGAATCAAACTGGAACACAGGAGGCAAAACTGGAAGATCCAACTGGAACACAGGAGATGACACCCCAAGATTAATTTAAAGTACAAGATCAATGCTGGAACACAAGGCAGGGTCTTGGCTGGAGCAGAAATCCAAACTGCAAATTACTGGAACATCAACTGGATACACAAAAATCCCCAGAAGCAAGGACAAGACTGGAACAAGAATCAAGGTACAAGGCTTCAGAAATTTACATGGAATTCACAGGAACATTGAGCATGAAGCAGAGATCTCTCTCTTAATGAGTAAAGTTACTACCTCTGAATTTCTTAGAGAACACAGTTCCTCTTAAAGGTAGATTCAAGGCCTCTTGCCATGGGAAGACTGCTCATTATTATTTCTGAATAACAATCTCTGGCTGTGCCGAAAACCCTCCTATTCTCTCCTCTGCTGATAAATCACTTTTCTACGGTCAAGCTCATTGGCCTTATCACAACGAAAATCCTCACTAGAATGCCAATCTGGCAAAGGCAAACCCGACCTTGACTCCTTCAAGGAATGCAGTTCAAGCTGCTGGCTAGGAACCATTGTGTGCCTGTTCCCAGAATCCTCCAGCCCAAACTCTGGCTGGCCTGGGACAGCAGTTTCCTCCACTTCTGGCTGCATAGGAATCTCAGGCAGAATCTCTTGACAAGTCAGATGCAGGAACCATCACAGAGTCAGGAGTAGGAACAATCACAGGTTGCACAGGCCCAACCTCAGGCTGGGCTACAACAACCTCAACATATGAGTGTCCCAACTTGAGCTAAGAGCTGTTGCTCGGCCCAGGTTTTGCTTTGACATATGAGCAGCGTTTTGTGTTGAGAGAGCACTAGTACTGGGGGAGTGAGTGTAAGCGGATTTAGGGCTTCAAGGGCGCAGTCCTTATGCCCTGTTCCTCTGTGTTTTGTGCTGTTGTCCGCTTTGGGAGAGTGCTGTGTGCTTTGCTCTTATCTGCTTTAAGGAACTTTGGATTAGTTGATTTTGTGTGGTTTTTATTTCTGGTATGTTTGACTTCATGAAGAGAGAGAGCAAGAGAGGGAGGGAGGCTGGAATGAGTACAGTATGAAGAAAATGATGCTTCTACTTCTTCATTTTACGCTTCCTTACTACAACTTTGTGCTTCTATCATTTTAAAGTTGATCATTCTTTTTTATTGTTCCATGTGAATGTGCAGATTTTCCCTTGATGTTATACTGGCCAACACACATTTTTTTGCCTCAAATGTGTTTCCTCACTACAACTTACAAAGCAAATTTTCTAATTTAAAAACATATAGCAAAAAAATTGGAAGGGGGGATGTTCGGGTGGCTGGAATGGATTAATGGCATTCTAATGCATTTCAGTGGGAAAATTTGCTTTGAGATAAGGGCAATTTGTGTTAAGAGCATGGTCATGGAACTAATTTAATCCTTAACTAAAGGTATCACTATAAATAGGTCAAGAAATTGCCCTTTAGATCCATATTCTGTATCTGGTCTCCTTATTTCACAGTCAGAGTTCAAATTCATGGGCCTAAATCCATTTGTTAGTTCCAATTATGATATACCCATTGAATAAATGATATTTGCACTATTGTCATGTTGTTACATCAAATATCATTTGATCATTTGTATGCTCTAACAATTAGATTTAAGACTAAATTGTTGTTGTTCAAGTCATTTGCAACCTATTGTGCCAAAGTAAACCTATCACAGGGGTTTCATTGCAAGATTTTTTCAGAGGGCTTTTTCGTTGCCCTCGTCTGAGGCTGGGGGGATGTAATCTAACCATGGTTACCAAGTGAGGTTCCATGGTGAAGTGGAGATTGAATTCCTGATCTTTTAGAGACAAAGGCTTTGTCTGCATTGCCATATAATACAGTTTGAAACTGCATTATGTGATCACCGTGAACTCATGTAATATAGTTCAGTGCAGTTCAAGCTCCATTGTGTGGCAGTGTAGATAGGGCCCTAGTGGAATACCCAAACCACTACATCATACTTACTCTTTAAGCTTAAATATCCATTCGTTAATCCCAACCAGGTCAGGTCCAGTGAATAAATTGCATTTGTATATGTCTTGGCTTCCCATATAGCTATTGATTTTACAATTACATTTAGATCATGACCAGTTTATATTAATAAATTGATCATGGCCTAAAGCTATTGTATGCCTAGATCTTGGTAATTTCCTGAATATTTTTTCTCTTTCCTATTTTTTCTGTTTTTTTTTCTTTATTTCTTATATTCGTAATAAAAATTCAATAAAAATAAAGTAGCAGGTAGGGAAAATGAAAAGCCACATTAAAGCCAATGAAACAGTAATAACACAAAAGGGATGACTTAGATTTAATACAATTTAAATATCATTTAAAGAGAGAGAATTGTTATGAAGAGGTTTGCAGTGAGTTCCTGAAAATGGTTGTTGCATTCCATCTTGTGTAGGGTTATGTTACTATTAGAAGTAATGTGTTTCGGGCTACAAATCACCTTTCTCACTTTTCTAATCTGAACGTATATTAAAGCAATATCAAGTACTCCCTAGGGAAGCAACCATGACACCAACACCGGATGCAGCATTGCATCCCATTGAAATGGGATGCAATGCCTATTGAGTTGAGAAAATTCAGCCTGGGTGGGGGGTGAATTTCAGGAGAGGTATTTAAAATGTGCATGGTGCATGAAATTGCTTTGCATTATAGGAAATACATGCCTTGTAGCAATTATGTCACTTATCCTTACACTAATTAAGTGTTGATGTGTGAGTACTACGTTGCAGTGATGTTGTTAAGTAATGTACATAAATATTCCCTTTAAACTGTAATTGCACTTTGCCAGGAGTTAAAAAGGAGCACATTCAGTTGGGAGGAATGTAGATCAACACCTTAAGAAGTGGATTATCCTCTTCAGGATGCTAGCATGTACTACACTGGAATGCTCAATTTTTGCAAGTTACTTTTTGCCATGCTAGGGAGCGTTTGCAGTCTAGTGAAGAAGAGCATTTACATTTTTTATATACACTATGTCAGAGATGATAGGCAGGAAACAACTAATCCCATCCACAGGGGTTGAATAAACCAGGCCAGATGGATGTAATGTGACTTAATCCACAGTTTCCCTCCCAGCAAACAATGCAGCTGTGTTGCATTTCTGTCAAAAGAACAGAGATGATCTGTGGAAAATATGTAGTGTTCTATTCACTTGCTTGGTTCAAGATTTATGACCACTAAAAGTTAATGCAATTTTGTTTCTATAATGTTAGAATGAGACTCCCTGTTTGCCACACTGGAACCGGGACTCTGGGAAAATGAGAAGATAAGGGAAGGCTTTCGAGTTCTGAACAACATCCCAGCTTATTATACTGTCATGTCATCTACTTTTTATGCTTCCAGAGAAGTATGAGATAGCAGGAGCTAAGAAGGACAAATTTGTTTTAGCATTGACCACTTTAATGTTTTGCTAATCACAAGGCAGTTTTTGTCAAAATGGAAGTGGATGTTTCTTTATGTTACATCAGAGCTTTCCAAACTGTGTGTTATGATACATTGGTGTGTCGGCTACAGTGTGTAGGTGTGTCACACGAATGTAAGGAGAAGCCTGAGTCTATGGGAAATAAGAAATGTCATACATTTATTAATACTATTCATTTTAATGCCAATTAGTAATATGTTTTTTATTTTAACTGGGATTGGTTTATATTTTTGTAATGTGCTGTTTTATGTGAACGGATATTGTCATTGTCTAATATGTTGATGTGATTTTATCTGTATTTTATGTGGTTATGGCACTGTATATGCTTTTGTAAGCTGCCACGAGTCCTTTTAGGGAGATGGTGGTGGGGTATAAATTTATTATTATTATTATTATTATTATTATTATTATTATTATTATTATTTTATGACACAGCAAACAAGATATGCTGGATTTCGTATCACAAAATCACAAGTCGAACATTTCCCAAGTGTCTAGGACTGTGTGATGTATTTTCGGATGATGTGTGCAGATCCCATTATTATTATTATTATTATTATTATTATTATTATTATTATTATTATTATTATATATATACACACAGGCAGTCCCTGAGTTACAAACATCTGACTTACAAATGACCCATAGTTACAAACAAGGGTGAGAGAAATCTAACCCTCGGAAGAATAAACCTCCAGAACCTATCTGCCTGTATACATATGAAAGGTTTTCATGAGATGTGTTGTGTTCCCTTACATTTTGTTACTACAAGTTATTCCAATTTATGTATGTCTCTGTCTCTCTTATAAGGGGTTGGTTTATCCTCCACTTTACTAATAAAACTGAGCTACTGTGTCACAAAATGATGTGTGCCTAAAAAGTGTGTCACGAATATGAAATGTCTGGAAAGCTCTGTGTTACATAATCACATGATACAGGATTATATGGAGAATCCTCTATTGGAGATCAAGCAGTAAATGAATATAACCCATAAGGTGGCTGGAAAAGTGCAGCCGTGATTATGGAACAAGATATACAAAGTGGAGGAAAGAAGTGACACTGCATATATAAAATGGTCCATATAAAATGGAATCCCAGCGATAGCATTATGATTCTACTTTAAATGCCATAACAGCAAGAAGTGAAGGTACCATCACCAGGGGCTTTGAGAGAAGGGGCAGTGTTTGTTTCCCTTGCTGCCCCTGGCTCAGCTCCTGGGGACTCACTCTGGCCGCTTGGTGCTGCCAGACTCCATCTTGACCAGCCTCCGTTTTGGCATCCTGGGGTCAGCACAGACATACCAGCATTTGTTTCTTCCGGCCAATGTCCTTGATGTACCTGGGCCCTATCGAGTGAATGCTGGCACTGCGACCCCAGTTTTGTCTCATTCCTCCTCTGATGGAACAGCTACTCCTTTAAAACTATGTTTTATCTGTTTTATTGCATTTATATGTTTTAATTGTTTTATAATTTGATATGTTATATTTATTATTTGTTGTATAATGCGGCATTGAATTTTGCCATAATCTGTAAGCCGCTCTGAGTCCCCTTCGGGGTTGAGAAGAGCGGGGTATAAATATAGTAAATAAATAAATAACTGCATCATGTCAAATCCTGGGGTCTATAGTGAGGCATTTGAGCTCTCAGGCTGACCACCTCATCAGATGGGCCAATCTGCCCGTTGTTTGCTGCTTCACCTCCTTTTTAGGCATGGAGCCCTTCACATGACATAAAGAGACTTCCAGCCAGACTTCCATGCTGAAAAGGGAGGTGAAACAGCATCCACCGCTGCCATGGCAATATGGGAGCCTTCCCATGTTGCCTTCCCTTCAATGTGGGAAGCTGGGTGGCGATGCTTCCCCCCATGGGATGCGGAGGAAGGTAAGGCAGACAGTGCAGGGTGTGGAGTGGCAGCTTCTCCACACATACTCCCCTCCCACTGGGAGCCCATGGATTTGCCCCAATGCAGGACAAATCCATGGTCCTTTCTGATAAGTTCATGAGACGTCTAAATGCCCCTCCTTATACTGCAGATTCCAGGATCCCATAGGATGTTGTAATGGCACTCAGAGTGGCATTAATGTCCTATAACTATGTAGTGCGAACAGGCCCCTGAGGTGCATTGGAACCAGAGACATCTGTGTCAGAAACTTATTATTTACTCACTGAAGGAATCCATATTGAAGAACTGTGACATTTCAAGGGGTAAATCAAACATAATTATTTGTACTTTAAAATATTCACATTATGTATCCCCACTTTTGATCGATTGAGACTGATTCAATCAAAACCTTTATTTGAGAATAGTATTGGAAATTTAAGCCTCCTCAGGTTGCTACAATTCCTTTTCTTGCTGCGTTTTCATATCCCACATGAATTCCATGATGGATATGCTATTTCCAGCATCATTTTGCTGACTAAAGGCAAGAGAACTCCTTCTTCAGCTATGTCTTTTCACTGTCTTTTCTAGGCTTCTCTCCCCCTTTTCAGTTTGATTTCTGGTTTTTGAACTGGAATCGGTTGATCATTCATAACCCTGGGAGCAATTGATGGAATAAGGTACAGCAACTCTTCACATCAATTTCTGAAACTACAAATCAAAACTGGTATTTGGAACACAACATGGAATGCTTGCTTCAAAATGTGTGGTCATATCTGCCTTCCTTTTCTGCCATATTGACATGGGGTCACATATTTGTATGTCTTCATGCCAGTTTTATGTTCCTACCAAGCTGGGATTTGTATATGTGTGTAAGTGTATGTGTGTGTGCGTGAGTCTGCAAATAGCAAAGGGGCAGGGGATAAGCATAGGATTGTCAGGGTCAGCAAAGATCAACCTCCAACAATTGCAACAAGAAGAATAATCAAAAGCAAAGGGTGGATATCAGGAATATTTGACAGAGGTTCATAGCGAAAGCAAGCACAACATTTAGTGAAAGTAGTCCTGAGAAGAAAAGTGGACTAAAGTGTAATGATATGACACCAAACTGGGAGGGATATGACACCAAACTCGGAGGGATAGCCAACACTGCAGAAGACAGGAGCAGAATTCAAAACGATCTTGACAGACTAGAGAGATGGGCCGAAACTAACAAAATGAAGTTCAACAGGGACAAATGCAAGATACTTCATTTCAGCAGAAAAAAATGGAATGCAAAGATACTGAATGGGGGACGCCTGGCTTGACAGGAGTGTGTGCGAAAAAGACCTTGGAGTCTTTGTGGACAACAAGTTAAACATGAGCCAACAATGTGATGTGGCTGCTAAGAAAGCCAATGGGATTCTGGCCTGCATCAATAGGGGTATAGCATCTAGATCCAGGGTCATGCTCCCCCTCTATTCTGCCTTGGTCAGACCTCACCTGGAATACTGTGTCCAATTCTGGGCACCGCAGTTGAAGGGAGATGTTGACAAGCAGGAATGTGTCCAGAGGAGGGCAACTAAAATGATCAAGGGTCTGGAGAACAAGCCCTATGAGGAGAGGCTTAAAGAACTGGGCATGTTTAGCCTGCAGAAGAGAAGGCTGAGGGGAGACATGATAGCCATATACAAATATGTGAGGGGAAGTCATAGGGAGGAGGGAGCAAGCTTGTTTTCTGCTGCCCTGCAGACTAGGACGCGGAACAATGGCTTCAAACTACAGGAAAGGAGATTCCACCTGAACATCAGGAAGAACTTCCTCACTGTGAGGGCTGTTTGACAGTGGAACTCTCTGCCCCAGAGTGTGGTGGAGGCTCCTTCTTTGGAGGCTTTTAAGCAGAGGCTGGATGGCCATCTGTCGGAGGTGCTTTGAATGCGATTTCCTGCTTCTTGGCAGGGGGTTGGACTGGATGGCCCATGAGGTCTCTTCCAACTCTACTATTCTATGATTCTATGATTCTATGATTCTAGGTGGAACATAAAGTATACATTAGGGACCTCTTCACACGAGGCAAAAATGTATTTATTTATTAATTTCCAATATTTATATCCCACCCTTCTCACCCGAAGGGACTCAGGGCAGCTTACAACACTGGCACAATTAGATGCCTATACAAAATCAATCAACAGTACATAAAATCAGTTTAAAAACAATTAAATACAATATAAAATTACAGTATATAAATTTTAAAAATATATATGCTCAGATCTGTTCATCTGAAAACCTCATGCCTTATCCATAGGTCAATCTGTGTCATCTTTATCGTTTATTCGTTAAAAGCCTGGCCACATAGCCATGTTTTTAGGGCTCTTCTAAAGCCCAAAAGTGTTCGAACTTGTCTGATCTCTTTGGGGAGGGTGTTCCACAGCTGGGGAGCCACCACCAAGAAGGCCCTGTCCCTCGTTCCCACCAGCCGCGTTTGCGAGGCAGGCGGGACCGAGAGCAGGGCCTCTCCGGATGATCTTAAGGATCTTGCTGGTTCATAGGATGCTCTGCTTTGCTGCTTTATTTCACATCTTGGACAGGGCCTGCCATGTGCCATCACATGAAGCATGGCAGGCCTGCCCACTTTCCTCCCAAAGTGGAGGCAAAGCAAACTAACTTTGTAGGCTCATCCTGCACTATGGGATTTTGCTAAGTGGATTCTACAGACCTCTCCTAGGTTACACTGACACGTTACATAGGAGACAAAATACTCAAAAGATGTCTGCACAATAGCACAGTATGACTTTAGATATAATTATAAAATATCAATTGTTTTGAAGAGCTTGACAGAAAGAATCTGGGAAATTTGCCCACTGTCATTTCAGTTAAGCAGTGAGTTGCATACGAGGAACTGAGAAATCATGTGTTGATCACTGGGTGGAGAGAAGGGTGGGTGGGCAGGACCAATAGGATAATATATTTCCATAACAAAATTTCACCAAACGAAATGGATTTTTTTAGGATGTAAATACATTAAACACTACAGGCAAGAAGGGTTTATTTTGCAGTATGCAAAACCTTCACAACCATACATAGAAAGCAGAAATATTGTGACACAGACTATCTGGACCCTGGCTGTGAAATCTAGATGGCGAAGATGCTGATATAAAGAAAATCAATGCTTTTGAAATGTGGTACTGGAAATACAGTGGATACTGCAGACTGTTAAAAAGACAATGGATGGGTCTTAAAGAAATTAAACCTAAACTCCTCCTAGAAACCTAAATGTCTAACCTGAGGCTGTTGTACATTGGACATATCATGAGAGCGCTTATTGTCTTTAGAAAAGACAGTATTATTTTGAAAAGAGAAAGGTCACATTATAGAAGGATAGACTCAATCAAAGCAGCCACAATAATTATGAGTCTGTAGGATCTTAGCAGGTGTTCTCAAAGACTTTCATGGCCGGAATCACAGGGTTCTTTTGTGTTTTCCGGGCTGTATGGCCATGTTCCAGAAGTATTCTCTCCTGATGTTTCACCCACATCTATGGCAGGCATACTCAGAGGTTATGAAGTATATGGGAAAACTAAGAAAGGAAGGTTTATATATCTGTTGAAAGTCCAGGGTGAGACAAAAACTCTTGTCAGTTGGAGGCCAGTGTGAATGTTGTAATTAATCACCTTAATTAGCATCGAATAGCTTCATCTCCTGGTTTCTTCCTGCCTGGGGGAATCCTTTGTTCAGAGTGGTTAGCTGCCCCTGATTGATTCATGTCTGGAACTCCTCTGCTTTTAGGGTGTTGTTCCTTATTTACTGTCCTTATTTTTGAGTTTTTTAATACTGGTAGCCAGATTTTGTTCATTTTCATAGTTTTCTCCTTTCTGTTGAAATTGTCCACATGCTTGTGGATTTCAATGGCTTCTCTGTGTAGTCTGACATGATAGTTGTTGGAGTGGTCGAGCATTTCTGTGTTCTCAAGTAATATACTGTGTCCAGGTTGGTTCATTAAGTGCTCTGCTATGGCTGATTTCTCTGGTTGAGTTAGTCTGCAGTGCCTTTCATGTTCTTTGACTTGTGTTTGGGCAATGCTGAGTTTGGTGGTCCCTATGTATACTTGTCCACAGCTGCATGATATACGGTAGACTCCTGCAGAGCTGAGGGGATCACTCTTGTCCTTCACTGAACGTAGCATTTGTTAGATTTTCTTAGTGGGTCTGTAGATAGTTTGTAGGTTGTGTTTCTTCATCAGTTTGCCTATGCGATCAGTGGTTCCTTTGGTGTATGGTAGGAACACCTTTCATCTGGGTGTATCTTTACTCTCGTGGCTTGTTCTTGGCCTTACAGCTCTTCTGATGCCTATGGTGGAGTACCCATTGGCCTGTAGAGCCCAGTTTAGTTGGTTTAGTTCACCTTGGAGGAGGTGAGGTTTGCATATTCTTTGTGCACGGTCTGTCAGGGCTTTGATTGTGTTTCTTTTTTGACTTGGGTGATGGTTGGAGTGTTTCTGAAGGTATCTATCCATATGTGTAGGTTTTCTGTAAACTGTGTGGCCCAATTGTTGATTGGGTTTGTGTATGACTAGAACATCTAGAAATTGCAGTTCTCCTTCCTTTTCTTTTTCCGTGATGCATTGGATGTTTGGGTGGATGCTGTTGAGGTGGTCCAGGAACTTGCTGAGTTCTTCTCCATGGCTCCAAATGGTGACACCTTCACCCATTGTGCTAGAAACATGTATCCATAAACTGAAACAACACATTGTCTACTTTATAAAACTTGAAACATTGAAGTTAAACTAGAATTGAGCAGAATAGAATCAGAATGTCCTTTGCAAATCAACCAATGAAAAACTGTACTATCTTTTACAGTTTATTAGACTTTAAATTTTGTTTGGTTCACAAAAATTGATTTTGTATGTATATTTACACTATTATATAGCTTTAAAAAGAAACTGTTTCAACAGTTTCAATATTGGTGATATGTGTCCTGTGATGTGAAGTCATTACTGTCTTTTGTTGAATGTATGATAACTCATTGACTGGAAAACTTGTCTTTTGCAGAAACACATGCTCTTTAAAATTATATCCCTGAAATAGGAAATTTAACTTATACTCAATGTGCTCGGATCCTGTCACTAAAAAGCTTATACATCAAGGTTGGTATTCACTATCTATTGTTCAATTGTCATTAAAACTTTACTGTTTTACCTATTCATGAAGGTGATTTTATAGGTATCAGTTACAAGAAAATGTGTTTTTGGAAATATAGTGAGTTATGCCTAGCCCCATGTACCTCTCCCTCTCCTTTCAAACACTTTCCTTTTTACCCTTCTTTCTTAACTATAATTTTAAAAATACAATAACTTACCAACCTCCTCCCCCAAAAAAGAGGTTAATAAATGTGGAAAATGCATCAACATTCATATTTTAGAGGAAATGTATACGAAAGACAAGAATTTTCAAACACAGAGGGGAAATAAAGTCTTTTGACAAAATATGGAACTGGGAAAGAATACTTGTTGGATCCAAGAAAAACAAAATGACAACAAAATTTAAACTGACAGATTTTGATACCTCTAGTCACAACATTCAGAGACACACAAAATCCAGTGGATAGTTAAGTTTCAATCTGAACATTTGTCCCTGAGGTGTAGATCAAATCATTTCACACAGGAATTCACAGAGACTGGACTCCTCAAGCGTTCTACTTCTTCTGTGGTTCACTTCATTTGTCATCTTCTTTTCAGGCTTCCATCCCAAGCGACTATTGCCCCACACAATTGTCCTGAGGGAGCTACAGCCAAACCTGGTCCGCTATATACTATTCTTCAAGAAAAAAAATCCTCAACTAACATCTGTATTATGATCAAAGCCATGCCACTCACTAGCACAATGAAAACCTCTCTATATAATGTTTGGAATATCTGCTGGGGGACTTCCATCACAATAACAACTGTAATTTACCTCTGTTGAGGCCTGTTGGCAATAGATGCAGTATTCACTTTGTATTTTCTGTTTTCCATCCTGTATTTGATGCTTCTCGTTTTTCTCCCTAGCTAGTGTGTAATAACACTTTGTTTTCAGCCTGTCATGTTAGATTAAAACAGGATGACAGTGACAACACTTTTGCATGCAACTGTTAAAGTCGCTTGCTGTATGGCACTTGCTGACTTCCTTTCCAAAGGCTTTGTCTCATGCTCTCCCTCCATTTCCACCCCACTCCCTTTCAATAACCTCCTGCAGAAAATAGCAGAGAGAAAAAAGTTCAGCTCCACTGAACCTCTGAAAATGATAACGATTTCTGGAAGTGTTTATTAACATACCCAAAATTGCAGGTGAGGCATATTCTTTTACTCTAATGACAGGTGTCATGTCTATAATTCATCTGTTTGCCCCATTCATTCATATGACATGAGGTAAGGATCTAATTTTGAAATCCAAGAAAGCAGAAGTTTAATTCTAATCTAACCATGGCCTACTACTTAGGACTTTATCACACGAAGGTTTCAAGCTGGCATTAAAGAAGTTTGTTGTTTATTCATTCAGTCGCTTCTGACTCATTGTGAGCTCATGGACCAGCCCATCCCAGAGCTCCCTGTTGGCCATCATTATCGCCACCCCCAGCTCCTTCAAGGTCAAGCCAGTCATTTCAAGGATACCATCCATCAATCTTGTCCTTGGTCGGCCCCTCTTCCCTTTTCCTTCCATTTTCCCCAGCATCATTATTTTCTCATTATGTGGCCAAAGTACTTCATCTTTGCCTCTAATATCCTTTCCTCCTGTGAGCAGTCAGGCATTATTTCCTGGAGTATGGACCCTGTTTGATTTTCTTGCGGTCCAAGGCACTTTCAGAATTTTTCCCCAACACCACAGTTCAAAAGCATCTATCTTCCTTTGTTCTGCCTTCCTTATGGTCCAGCTCTCACATCTATATGAGGAATACCATTGCTTTAACTATGCAGACCTTCATTGCCAGTGTGATGTCTCTATTCTTCACTATTTCATTGAGATTGGTCATTGCTCTCATCCCAAGAAGTAAACGTCTTCTGATTTCCTCCACTTTTTCTCCCTCTATTTACCAGTTACCAATCAGTCTGGTTGCCATAATGCTTAATGCTTTTAATGCTTAACTGCAACCCAGCTTTTGCACTTTCTTCTTTCACCTTGATTAGAAGGCACTTCAGCTCCTCCTCACTTTCAGCCATTAAAGTGGTATCATCTGCATACCTAAGGTTATTAATGTTCTTCCAGCAATTTTAACTCCAGCCTTGGATTCATCAAGCCCCACACATCGCATGATGTGTTCTGCATACAAGCTGAATAAGTAGGGTGAGAGAATACAGCCCTGCCATACTCCTTTCCCAATCTTGAACCAGTTTGCTGTTTCGTGGTCTGTTCTTACTGTTGCTACTTGGTTGTTATACAGATTCCTCAGGAAACAGACAAGGTGACTTGGTATCCCCATACCACAAAGAACTTGCCACAATTTATTATGATCCACAAAGTCAAAGGCTTTAGAATAGTCAATAAAGCAGAAGTAGATGTTTTTCTGAAACTCCCTGGCTTCCTCCATTATCCAGCGGATATTGGCAATTTTGTCTCTCGTTCCTCTGGCTTTTCTAGACCCAGCTTGTACATCTGGCAACTCTTGCTCCATATATTGCTGGAGTCTACTTTGCAGGATCTTAAGCATTACTTTACTGGCATGTAAAATAAGTGCCACTGTATTAAAGTTTGAGCATTCTTTAGTGCTTCCCTTTTTTTGGTATGGGACTATAAGTTGATTTTTTACAATCTGATGGCCATTCTTGTATTTTCCATATTTGCTGGCATATGGCATGCATCACCTTGACAGCATCATGTTTTGAAATTTTAAACATGATGGGATCCCATCATCTCCTGCTGCCTTGTTGTTAGCAATGCTTCTTAAGGCCTGTTCAACCTCTCTCCTCAGGATGTCTGGTTCTAATTCACTCACCACACCGTCAAAGCGCTCCTCGATATTATTATTCTTCCTATACAGATCTTCTGTATAGTCTCACCACCTTCTCTTGATTTCTTCAGCTTCTGTTAGGTCCTTGCCATCTTTGTTTTTAACTATGCCCCCTTTTGCCTGTAATTTACCCCCAATGTTTCTAATTTTCTGGAAGAGGTCTCTTGTCTTTCCTCTTCCATTGTCTTCTTCTACTTTCATGCACTGTCTGTTTAAAAATAGTTCCTTGTCTCTTCTGGCTAACCTCTGGAATTGTGCATATCTCCCCCTATCACCATTCCATTTTGCTTTCCTTCTTTCTTGGGCTACTTCCAGTGTTTCAGCAGACAACCATATTTCCTTCTTGGTTTTCTTTTTCTTTAGGACGTACTTTGTTGCTGCCTCCTGAACAATGTTGCGAACTTCTGTCCATAGTTCTTCTGGGATTCTATTTATTAAATCTATTCCCTTAAATCTATTCTTCACCTCCACTGCATATTCACTAGGAATATTTGTGAGATCATATGTAGCCAATGTAGACAATCAGTATTTGTGAGATCATATGTAGCCAATGTAGACAAATCTTTTCAATATTCTATTTACGTTTTGAACTCTCGGTTATCATGGATCTGAAATTATATGCCCAAAGATCGTATGCCAGAAATAACAAAGCTCTTATTACAAATATTGAAAAGACTTGTGATACTGGAGCCAACAGTCTTTTTTATGAAGAGAGGGAGCAAGCAATGAATTCCAAGTTGTGCAAATCATCACAAATGTTATGTGGAAAAAAGTTGAACATTACATAAAAAATGCCTGAACAGAAAGAAATTACTAATTCAACACCCCAATTATTTCTAAAAATGGATCTAAAGGCAGAGAAATTGGGCCAGTCAGTTTGACATCAGTCGCTTAAGATTCAGTTTCTAAAGGATCAAATGATGGTACGTTTAAGCAGCACAGCTTGATAAGAGACAATTAGTGTAGCATCAGGCCTAATCTAATGAGGCCTAAGCAGTGTGTGTGTACTTTAAAAATTTGTATCAAAACTCATTGGGTGTGTGTGCACATTGTATGATATAACTCTTTGATTGCATACATCTGTTTGATGAAATGCATTTTCAGTCTATAATATGAATTCCTTGGGAGAAAATCTAGCAAGTTCAACTGATGACTGGATAAAATTAGGCAGAAGAGAGAGTTCTATCTGAGATTCTCAGTGGATTTGCTCTATTTCACAAATATGAGTCACCCAGGGGGACCAAGGCAGCCTTGGCAGACACTTCTGATAGCATCACAAGCTTTTCAGAATCTTCTGTGACAGATCTGGTCTTGGGTCTCAGAGGTGTTAAACACAGAATAGTTAAAAATGAGAGAGATGGGAGAAAAGGGGGGAGAGGTGTCATTTGTTTCCAAGTAAGAGGGCTTGGAAATCTAGTACAGTGAAAATCCATTCATCTATAATATTTCTGTGACATCAAAGCCATTTTGATTAATGTGATAGATGGATTTGTTCTGGGTTGGAATATGGATTCAATTGGAAGCAAAAGTAACATGTATACATACTGCCAAAAACTGTAAGAGGATGAGTTCAGGTTTACATCTCATTCAAGATTATTTGGTACTGTTCTGACATCTATTATAATCTATAGAAACATACTGAATATCCAGTTTGTCCCAATAAGAAATACCGTGTTAAATGAAAAAAAAAATCTATTAAGGGGGATATCTCTAGATATAAGGATTTCACTTTTGCATTTAACACACAGGACAACTACAGATCAATTATTAAGAATGTAGATAGTTTTGATCTGATTTCAGGTTGTTAAATTCAAGGCCAGTTATCAGTGACTTGGAGCTGGAGCTTGAAATTTTTACATTTTGGAGCAAAATTCTAAGAATTCCTCAGCCATGGTCAGGATAGACTATGGGGAACACTATGGTTTTCAATTGGTTAGAGGGTAAAGCAAGGCTTCATTTTAACTTGTATACTTAATTATCTTATATAGAATTTGTGTAGATACTAAAGAAGGAGGCCTGGAAATTAAAAGAAAGAGCAACTTGAGATATGCAAATGATACTGTATTACGGACTGACTCTCTCTTTTCTGGAAATCCAAAATATACCGAAACCCAAATATTTTTACCATTTTACCCATTTCTGCCTTTGGGACAGGGGGCTAGAAACACATCCAGCACCAGCTAAGCTTCCCTTCAAAGAACCCTGATGGGGAAAAGAAAAGAGGGGGACTGGATGGGAAGCCCCTTTATAAAGCAGACATCTCAGACACTTTCATATTTACCTTCCACACAGTGAATTGCTCCACATGGAAGGGTGGCTGCCCTAAAAATGACTTCCAAAAGGGAAATGACAAGTCACTCCACAGGTCACAATTTGTATTAAGTCCTGAAAGAATGAAAGAGACTGATGGGAGGGTGAGCATTTTTCCTTTCCTTTCCCAACTATTTTGCTAAAAGGGTGGAGAGTATCCTGGCAATCAGGGAAGCATTTGGAATGCCTGCTTTTTACAGAGGTCTTATGTAAGAGGAGTCCTTCCATTTTATTTCTTTTCTTTTTCCCTCTTTCAGAGCACCATGAGAAAAAAAAACCTGAGCAGAAGCTAGGGGAATCATCTTCTAGCATGGCATTTTGTGGTGTACTGTTTCCAAAGGAAATTGAGAATTTAACAAAAGTTCCTATCCCACCTTAAAATCTAATAGTTCTTATCTGACCTTAAAATACCCAATTTTAGCCATTTCTATGTGCAGGGAGAGCAGTGGAATCGATTCCTCCCTGACTTCACAATCTTACCATTTCTATACAATTTAAAGACAGAATCACATAGGTAACCACCAGAAGCAGTCTTGTGTCATTTGATGGGCGTTATGGGACTCAGCCTCTAAAGTAAATAGAAATTGGGGCTGGGGGGCTATGTATCAGCAAATGCAGGTGTTCCAAAATCTGAATTTTTTAAAAAGGCTTCAGTTACCAAGCATTTCGGATAAGGGATGATAAGCTGACTTGGAAGTCTCTCTTTCATAGGGTCACCATAAGTTGAAGTTGACTTGACTGTAAATGACAACAACAACAACAGCAGCAGCATCATCATCAAAAAAGGTCTCTGGTTTCAGTGCAGTGGACTAGTACAGTCTGTTGTGGGTTTATGGAGGTGTGTGTGGCAATTATGGACTGGTAGGGAGCCCTTTGGCAGACACCAAAGCTCTCTCTGAGCCCAAAAGACTAGAGGGAAAAAAAGGTAAAACAAAATCCCCAAATCCCACACCACCAGAAAAATAAGATGGAATATTTTCAACCCTGCATGGTTCAATCTGGGTGGATACAGAATCCATGGATATAGATCAGTGGTTCCCAACCTTTGGTCCTCCAGTTGTTTTGGACTTCAACTCCCATAAAGCCCAATGAGTTTACCAGCTGTTAGGAATTGTGGGAGCCCAAATTACTATACCTTTTCCGTAACATCCCCATCATTAGAGGTAAAAAACTATTCAACGATTGGAATCGCGAACTAAATAAATTTATCTGGAAAAATAAAAAACCTAGAATTAAATTTTCCACGATGACTACCCCAAAAGAAAGAGGGGGATTTGACATTCCAAATTTTAATTTATACCATGAAGCATGCGCGCTAGATTGGATAAGAGATTGGGTAAGACTGGAAAAAATTAAAATACTGTCATTAGAAGGAAGCGATTTGAGATGGGGATGGCATGGCTATTTATGGCAAGACAAAGCGAAAATAGACAAACAATTTGGTAACCACTTTGTTAGAGCAGCATTATTGGCAATCTGGCAAAAATATAAGAGATTTTTTTACGAAAAAACTCCACTTTGGTTGTCTCCGCTAGAGGCAACGCAACGTAGGTTGCTCGGCTGGCAAAAATGGCCGACGTATTCGGAAATAATTAAGAAAGCAGAGGCGGGGATAGCTATACCCCCGATGAAAGAATGGGAGGATATTAAAAAAGAATATAAAAATGTCACATGGCTACATTACCATCAACTAAAAGAAAGTTATAAAAAAGATAAAAAATTAGGCTTCAGTACCATTTCAAATTTCTGGGACAATTTGTTGAAAAGGGAGAAAAAAGTTATAACAATCCTTTATAAAAAACTGCTTGAATGGAATACGGAATCCGAAATAGTCAAAGAATCAATGATAAAATGGTCCAGGAACCTGGGAAGATCTATAACTATAGACGAATGGCACACTATATGGAATAAAAAGATTAAATTATGCTACTCTACTGATTTAAAGGAAAATTGGCTGAAAACAATACACAGATGGTATTTAACACCCAAAAAATTAGGATTCATGTACAAAAATAGAGATAATAGATGTTGGCATTGTAGGGAACGAGTAGGATCATACTTCCACATGTGGTGGAATTGTAAGATAATAAAAAAGTATTGGAAAACAATTCACACAGAATGTAAAAAGATATTAAAATTGGAATTCGAGTGCAAACCGGAATACTATTTACTAGGTTTATATAACTTTAAAGAAGGGGAGATAACAACTTTAGAGCAAGAGAAGAATAATAAGGAGAGACTATTTACATACATGGTAACGGCCGCCAGGCTTGTGGTTGCAAGAAACTGGAAGGACGGAAAAAAACTCTCAAAAGAACTGTGGTTGGAGAAGCTAATGGATATTAAAAACATGGACAGACTAACATTCCTGATCAAAAAAACCACAGGAAGACCTATGAGAGAAACAAATTGGTCACCCCTGGAAGAATATCTTCAATGATGATGAAAGGAAGAAACTACATGTTTGAAGATGGAAGCTGGCTGACTGGAAGTCATGTACCCCTCCCCCCTATCCTACCCCCCTAGGATAGGGTTCTCCCCCCCCCCCCTATCTACCTATTGCCCTTCCCCTTCCCAACCACCTATTCCCCAATATTTCCATCCTTACCTTTTCCTATGCTTCCCCTCACATACAAGAATCACATCCCCTCCTCCCTCACCCCCCCCCCACAACTCATTGTAAAACCTCAATAAAAAATTATTTAAAAAAAAAAAAAAAAGGAATTGTGGGAGCTGAAGTCCAAAACACCTGGATGATCAAAGGTTGGGAACCACTGATATAGATGCTATATCATTCAAAGCATAGGTCCAATCTGTTTAGATATTAAAGTGGGCTCCACAGTAGAGCAGAAGTCCTCTTTAGCTTGCCTGCTTTTCACTGAGGAATCCACAAGAATCCAATAGGTTCTGGTCTTCCCTGGAACATACTTGCTCAATCCTTTTCTGTATGAGAACTCTAGATAAGACTTTGCAGGTGAGCTATTGCTGATTGCCAAGGGGAAAAGAAAGTTCTGTGAAAGTGTGCCCTTTTCAATGGCAAGTTTAGTCATCGTAAGTTTTGTTGCATTTCACCCTGACCTGAATGCTTGAAGGAGGCCATATGGCTGCCCTCCATGACCGAGGAAGGCCTTTGCTTCTGATTCAGTTGGCTGTTCAGATTCTGAGTAGCCTAATTAAATCTGACCACTTCTGTTCATGGATAATGATCGGTTCTCTCTGTTACTCATGTTACGGCACAACTTCCTGTCTCAATGACTTTATTCATTTCAGACAGAGACAGCAGGTGCCAGATGGCAAACTGATTCTGCGTGCTGCTGCATAGCATGTTGCTCACTCACCTTGCTCCCTGAGTGTTTGGGTGATGGGAGGGATGCTTGCCATAGTCTTTTCTAATAAGCTTTGGAGCAGTGGAAGCTACAGTATGTCATAGCTCTGGATGAGCAGTTTAAAGGCTATGAAAGTTATGACTTTCATAGAGGCTGCCAATTGCCTCCCCTCCTTCTTTGGATGTGGAAGGTGGGGAGAAAATGGCTTTGATACTTTACATCAGCTTCCAGCATGAACAAGGATATTAAGTGTTCTCTGAGTCCTTAGTGCAGTTTCCCTCAGAAATGGTAGTCTCAAGGTTAATTATATCTGATGCTTTTTTAAAACCAGAAAGCAACCTCTGTGCAAATTGTCTGTGTCCGGTGGGTTTGCTGATGCTGTCAGTCTCAGGAAGCAATTGTAATGACTGCTAGAATGTGTGTTTGTGCATTTATCATCCATTTTTCTTTCTCTTTCTCACTTTTTTTTTGGCCAGAGAAGCTGTGAACGAAGTGGGGAGGGGAGTCATGATAGTTTTCTTACTGAAACAGTAAATTACATGAAAAAGGCAAAATTGAAGCTTGAATAGACAAAGACTTTGTTTATTTATTGCCAGGGGAGACCCATTAGGATGCAGCACTGTGTTTCCATGGTATCGCAGAGACATAAACAGAAAACACAGGCTAATGCATTCAGTTAGACAGAGATTTTAAAGTCTAATGCACAATCTAAATATATATCACATATAACCACTATTTATTTAATCTACTGTATATGCTGCTCTGTGACTTGCTAACTATTCCAGAGTTTTAATCCACTTATAAAGGGAGCTGCAAAAAATGTTCAGTGCTTATGGAAGAAAATACACAAGTAGTTTTTATAGGATCACTTATGACACTTCACTTCAAAACACATCAGTTGTCCACCACTACCTTCTCAATTATTCCATCCAAAATTTAGTCAAATGAGTAGAGCCTTTAAAATGGGTGGGATTTATGTGGCCTTCCGGATGTTGTGAAACTATAAGTTCCAGCAGACTTTCTTAGCATAGCCTACATGAGGAATGCTGGGCAACAGCTGGGAGATCACATCATTTCTGTCTTCAACAATAAACTTATCAAAGCACAGGATTTTCAAAGCCATCATTTAGATATACAACCTTAAACCAAAGGAACAGGAGGGGCTAGATACATACAGAGGTGGCTGCTGGAATAGCAAGACAGGAGTATGATTTTTAAAAATTGGGAATCTTGGCTTTGGGGTCATGGTTGGAGTGAAACAACAACAACAACAACAACAACGAATTTACTACCCACCTCTCCCTGAGGCTCAAGGCGAGATAAAACATGATTAAAATAAGAGATAAAACACTATACAAAGAGATACAAGATTTCAAATACAAGTTAAAATTCACTGATGAAATGCAGATTAAATTTCACAACTTAAAATTGACCAAGTAAGCCTTCTTGAAAAGATGGGTCTTTAATTGCAAATGGTGTCACTTTTACTTCAAGGCAAGAAAGAGCTAATTCAAAATGCAACTGGAATTAAACAGGACTTTAATGATATAAAGGATATAATAACAGAATCCAGGTAAATAGGAGTCACAGTATGCCATTGATCAAGGGGAACAGCTGACTCAAGTGGAAGAAAGCACAACAACAACAACAAAAACAACATCAACCTTAACAGATCTGGAGTAAAATAAACAAATGGGCCCTCACATAAATCTTGAAATGTTAGGGGTTTTACATACTGTCTATGTAGGTGTGACTGAATCAGAGGAATGGACAGAAGCTACCAAAATACTACAAAAGAAGGAGAAAGGTTGTATGCGTCTTTAAGCTCCACACAAATAGAAATACAAATCCTTCACAAAATATATGAGACTATTTAGATGGAAGACACATCTTAAACAGAGAATTAATGATGGTCTAGGTACAAGAAGAAAATTGAGGAAGAATTGGGATAAATAAACTGAGAAATGTGGTGGAATCAAACATAAAAAGAAAGAATTGATGAAATAAAATAGTGAGAGTGAAGGAGAAAAGACAATAAGATACTATGCAATAATAATAATAATAATAATAATAATAATAATAATAATAATAATAACAATAATAAATAATTTTATTCTTTACTCACCTCTCCTCACGATTCAAGGCAGGGAACCACATAATTAAAACACATCATTGTGAAAACATTCAATAAAATGCATATATTAAAATATCTTTCTATAAAATATAGATATTAAAATAAATGGATCAAAGCTTAAAATGCAATGATAATAGAATGCAAAGAAGAGATAGGTTTTCAGTTGTATCCTGAATTCTGATAGCCGATTTAGCTGAGAAATCTATAGAAACAAATGGCTGAAGGACAGTAATAGGCCATATAAGATAAGAAGAGATTATCGTATTTATTCAAATATAACGCTCACCTTTATTGGCTAATTGACCTTCTTAAAATTAGGGTGTGTATTAGATTTGCAAAATATGGTAATATTAGTGCTGATTCAAAGCAAAAGGGGAAGCTACATCAGGATCACCAGGCGCTCCTATTTAAGGGACGTCATCTCTAATTTAATTGCCAAGGGTCAGTGCTATGCAGTTCTGGGATTTGAGTTTGGTGAGGCATCCACATTCTTTGGCTACCCCCATGATACCAAACTACAGCCCCCATGACCCCATAGCATTGAGCCAAGACAGTAAAAGTGGATTCATTTTACAGCATAGACACATCCCAAGGTTTTCTTTCCCATTGCTAGAAGTTTTGGTGTTCTGACAGTTTTGGTTTTAAAGAAGGAATTATAAGCAGAAAGCAACTGTAATGAGCACCTTTTTGGCCAAATTACAAAGAGTGGACTTTTTGCTGCTGCACATTACATTAGCCAGCAAATACTTTTTTTGGTTTCAGGGTTTTGAAAATTTACGTGTGTATTTGAAACGATGGTGCATCAGACTCAAGCAAATATGGTAATTTAAATGGAAAGGGAATATTTTTATTGGGTGGAGGGAGATTAAGGTGATAATCTAAAGATGAACAAAATTTTGGATCTTTGTCAAAATGGAAAAATTGTTCCTTTTAATATTACTCAAAGTTGCGGATTAATTGTACATATATTGTTTTATATTTAGTGGAAGCTGAAATGCAATTAACTAGAACAAGATGTATATGTATTAGTTTGATTAATTTGATAGTTAAGGAGGGAAAAACATTTTGATCCTTTTGGCATCATAATTATTTTAATAAATTATTTTAATACATGAGAACACAGCTGGCCTGAAGAAATTTACTATCTGAGATGGAGCAACATTGTCAAGATGCATAGTACCCTGACCAGGTTATTTTGACACATGAGAAGAACAACACAAAATGACCCAGTAATAAAACAACAAATTAAATACCTATCAATTTCTGCTTTCAATAACATACAAAATTGGAGGTCCAGGGTGACCACTTCAGTCTGCTAAATGGTGGTACCAGCTCCATGTAGAAAATGTACTGGATGATTCCAGGCTTCATCATTGTAGCTCCTTTTATACCCTGGGGGTTTGGCTTAGTTGTGATGTGCAACTTTCCAGCCACCCTGGCTCACTCAGAAAATCAATAGGGCTTTTCAAGTATTCATGTTGAACATTAAAAAATATCTTGAGCTTTTTCAGGAACACTAGAACTATAAAAGCTCAATTGACTGAACTGCACTTTCCTCTTCTCTACTTCATCAAGCAAAAACAAAAAAATACACATCTTGCAGAATGGAGAAGGGGTTATAGATGCCAGTTCTTCACTTTTATACATTTTAGCAGGAAATGATGCTCTATGCATTACTTTTACTTATGAAGATTCTGTGATGTGTTTTAAGTAACTTGGGGATGTGTTGCCTAAAGTCAGTGGAAAGTCTGAATTCTGCTATAGAACTCAAGCTACCCCCTGACTGAGAGCCTGTAGGAACAGTTTGGCCTGTTCTGAAACTGAAACCAGCCACAACTGTCCCTGCTGCCACCCCATGTTTCCCAGGCTTGGGTAGCTTAGGAACATGGGATGGCAGTCCCCTTCTCTCCCTTTCCTCTATGTCACAGAGAACTCCAGGCATGACATAGGTCCTACTTGTTTGCTGTTGCATGCAGTGAACTTGGTTGGGGTGTCAGGATGACCTGGGAAGGGAGCAGGGAAATGATGGGGCCTTCCTCCTCTTCACTCTCTCCTCCCTTGGCACCCTGTTGCCTCTTCTGATGTCACTAGATGCAATGGTGGACAGGTAGAAGGGCAAGGGTTGCTGCTCAATTGCTCTGGACCACAATTGCCACTGCTAGATAGTCTCCACAGTGACTGACAGAGTATCTATGTGGACCATACCTGGGCCATCTGAATTTCATCGAACTCCCCCATATGAATGTACAGGTGTAGATCAGCTGATGAACAGTGATTTGCATTCTGCTGAGCTGATTCCACTGTGCAATGTTATTTGTAGAAAGCTCAGATGCACATTAAGGACTCTATTTTGAACTATTCCCCACCTTTGCTTATGCTGACTTAAAGCCAGATTACGGGTCAGTGTAGATCGGTTCTTAGTTTGGTAACTTGCCTTGCTGACCTCAACTCTAAAGATCCTAAATAAAGCTCCTTCTCCATACATGAAAGCCAATATAGACTCAATAGCTTACATTTCCAGTGATTAGTATTCAATCAATTTTAAATAAAAAATCAGTTTTTAAATAATAATAGGACTTATAATTAATAGGATATGAATGGTGGCATTACATATCTAATAGGCTTGAGCGATCCATGAAAAAATTGATTCTAAACTCGTTTCAAAAGTAGGGGGCGCCAGCGTTTCGTTTCTGACGTCATTTCCGAATTTTGCCCCCCAAAAAATTCGAAATTAACGAAAATTCATTATTTTCTAAATTAATTCGTTAATGGTGGACACGCATGCGCAGTGGCCAAAAAAAAAACAGCACGAGGGGAGATTTTACAGGACTCTCCCGCCCTCATTTTTTGAGTGATCTTCTTCAAACTTGGTACAGTGGTAGAACCCATTTAACACTGATAGCTCACCAAAACTTGGAACGTTTCCCTTATCCTCTGATTTTTGGCGAATTTTCATAGCTTTTATAATAAACCATTTTTTAATAATTGCAGAAATCTGTTCCTGGTTTGAAAGTCTTATTTCCTGTTTCATTGGGTTGTCTTTACTGTGAAAGTCATTGTTCTACTTCAGAAACTTTGTTTTTGTGGCTGAAACTTTGTTAAATTGGTGGACCAAACCATAATATGTTCCATCCATGTCGCTTGCACAAAGTTCAGGCAGTGTCATAGATTTTGCCATGTTTCTATGACAGAACCAATTAGGAAATGACATTTATCACCCAGGAACAGAAATCATAGTACACCATCAAATCCTTCCTGACAGATGGCCATCAGCCTCTGAATAAGGAAATTAGTTCCTGGTTTGAAAGTGCTATTTCCTGTTCCATTGGCTTTTCTGGGCTGAGAGTGTGTGACTTGCCCAAGTGGGTGGCAGAGTGGGGAATCATGCCACAATTGGAGTCCAAAATTCAAACCTCTTCCTCCCTCCTTCTCTCTAAACTTCTCATACCTTCCAAGAATTCACATACTGTATGAAAGTTTGGTCAAGATGGTCAGAGGAGGGCAACTAAAATGATCTAGGGTCTGGAGAACAAGCCCTATAAGGAGTGGCTTGAAGAACTGGGCATGTTTAGCCTGCAGAAAAGAAGGCTGAGAGGAGACATGATGTATAATATGTGAGGGGAAGTCATAGAGAGGAGGGAGCAAGCTTGTTTTCTGCTGCCCTGCAGACTAGGACACTGAACAATGGCTTTAAACTACAGGAAAGGAGATTTCACCTGAACATTAGGAAGAACTTCCTCACTGTGAGCTGTTCAGCTGTGGAACTCTCTCCCCGGGCTGTGGTGGAGGTTTCTTCTTTGGAGGCTTTTAAGCAGAGGCTGGATGGCCATCTGTTGGGAGGGATTGGATGGTGTTTTCCTGCCTGGCAGAAGGGGTTGGGCTGGATGGCCCACGAGGTCTCTTCCAACTCTACTGTTCAATGACGCTATGATTCTAAGTGAGGACAAAAGGGGGTGGGGAATGTTAAGAGGAGAGAGGGCCTGGAACACCTGGGAATTGTAGTTTGCAAGTGGGCATAGTACTATTGGAGAAACGTTTGCTTCAGCCCAATGCTTTTATAAATGGTCAATATTCAGAGGCTTCCTTCTCCTGCATTTTGAAAGCTATTATGATGAAATTTGCCAGAATGGAAGCAAAAATTAAGTACTCTTAGCCTATCAAGTTTCATAATGTTTGACCCATCCACTGATTTTTGGGGATTTCTGAAGCAACATTTTTTTTTAAAATGCTAGCAGATCGATGTCCATGCCTCTCCCTCCCTCCCTCTTCCGCTCTGATTGACTGAGAGGCATGCCAACATGGCTTCTCCTCTCAGAGGGGCTACAGCTTCATCCGAAGACATCAGAAACAAATGAAAAAAGGTACTTTTATTATTCAAATTCGTAATATTTGTAAGGGCAGTGAGCAGATGGTTCAATATTAATTCAAAATTGCTTACGAAATGAATTTTTAACGAATTTAACGAAATAACGAAAAATTTGCTCTAGCCTAATATCTAAGCCATGTAGACAAATGGGACTTATAGCTAATCCTACTTGATAGGTTTGGAGGTAAAGATTTATCATTTATATATCAGCATTTGTCCACAGAAGCTATAAGGATCAAATTGAAAGTGACTGGTAAATGAATGGGGCAGTGGTAACAGAAAGGGGCTCATTCACTCAAAGACCCCAAAGTCTGAAGAGAATTCTGGTTCTTCCATCTGTGGTCTGGTAGTTTCCTAAATTCCTAAACCCTTTCCTCTCTAAATAGGTTGCTGGGTGTACTTTATTTATTTATTTATTTATTATTTATTTACAGTATTTATATTCCGCCCTTCTCACCCCGAAGGGGACTCAGGGCGGATCACATTATAACACACATAGGGCAAACATTCAATGCCCATAAACACATCAAACAGACTGAGAGACACACGCAGAGGCAAGTTAACGTTCTTCTGAGGGGATGTTCGATTCTGGCCACCGGGGGGAGCAGCTGCTTCATCATCCACACTGACGGCACTTCCTCATTTCAGGTCGTAAATTAGTTAATCTTGCCTCCCCACTTTATAAGTGGTACCTTATCTCCTACTTGATAGATGCAACTATCTTTCGGGTTGCTAGGTCAGCAACGAGCAGGGGCTATTTTTTATTTTTAATTGACGGGTGCTCACCCCGCCACGGGCTGGCCTCGAACTCATGACCTCATGGTCAGAGTGATTTAAGGCAGCTGCTCAACAGCTGCGCCACAGCCCGAATCCTTATTTTACAGGATTCATCTTCTATTCCAAGCATCAAAGTTTACACATGGATCCTTTTTCCAAACTTCCTCACCTCATTGTCCAAACATTATGACAATCACTGTCAATTTTTGAGGTGAGAAGGAGGGGAAGCATAATATTTTCAATCTGTAAAACAGTCTTCTGATTTGATTCATAGTTTTTACATAACCTTTTGGGCAAATTGCATTATGTTGTACTTTCCATTCCATGGGGAAACTAAAATTCAAATGAACTGAAGAGAAATTCCCAACTCTTCAAAGTAGAGAAAACAAAAACCAATCAATTAAAGGCCATGAAGCCAGGATGTAGTAGTAGTAGTATTAGTAGTAGTAATACTTTATTTTTCTATCCCGCCTCCATCTCCCCGCAGGGACTTAGGGCGGCTAACATGGGGACAAGCCTGAAGAACAAACAATAAACAAAATAAAATACATGTAAAGACAACATCTTCAAGCAGATAAAATATACACATTAAAGCCATAGTAATGCAATATAATACAATAATAAAACAATAAAATAATAAATTGATAGAATGCAAAGACCACCATTTAATGACAAAGAGAATAAGATGGGAGGGCAGTCTAGACAAAAGTACAAAAATATGTTTTGTAATACCATTTGTGAGCATAAATGGACAAAGTGCTGAAATATTCTCTAATAGAATTGGAGTGGGGAAGGAAATCAAGATACTTCAACAAAGAGCAGAGCAAAGTGTGAGATATAGTGATTTAAGTTTAAATGGTGTTTAATAGTAGTAGTAGTAGTAGCAGTAGTAGGCTATCAGGTGTTTCAATTGGATATTTTAACTATCAATGATTAAGATCAGTGAGTTATCATCAGATAATGTGGCATGTTTCAGCCAGTGTTGCTTTGTGTAATAGTGCTTTTCTTATTCTATTTCTGGTGATTTCATTCAGTTGTTTAATCAGGAAGGCAAGACATCTGTGAATCTGGTAGTTATAGGTTCTCTGGGAACAATTCCAAATTATTGGTGTTGTGGCTTTAATATCCCTCCTTAAATCATGTTGCAAGGAGGATTGTAAATTAAAATTAACAAAAATCTGGTTAAATCAGATAGGTCAACATTAAAATAGAACTACACTTATCAATAACATTCCAAACAATGTAAAACATAATATCACAGTAAAAAAAAACAACAATTTTAAAAAAGTACAGTGAAGAAATAGTGCAATCCTCCTGTGAAAAGTCCCTTTAAAGCATTTCAATTCTCAAAACTCTGTTGAAATAATATCTCTCCCCCTTGATGACCTTCAACAGACACACCTGCAAAAGTTGTGGGACTGAGAGCAGCACCTCTCTAGAGGATCTCGGGGGACATATAGACCCCTGTGGGGAGATATACTCGTAGTTTGCAGCTCTTTGTACTGAAGTTTCCAAACGGTTTGCAAAGAAGTCTATTATGGTATTCAAGATGAGAATTAACTAAGGACTTCATCAGATGATCTTTGAATGTGCATTTTTCAACATTTGCCCATAGGATCGTGTGTCTCCCATTACACAACACGCATCCTATTTCGTCAGAAATCTTGTGGTTCCCACCAGAAAACCATCTGGTTTCCTAAAGTTATTAAGCCAAGTGGGAATCAGTTCTGCCTGTCTCTGGGTGCATCGGAAGTGTCTTCTTTTCCGTGGGATGTGTAATCCATCCCCACCTGTTGTATTCTGTTTGATTTTATCACACTAGCATTTTAAAGAATAGGTACAGCATGTGCGCCAGCTTTTAATCCTGTGGCTGCCTCCACCTCACCTAACCACATTAGCATTTTGAAAAGTAGGTAAAGTGTTTGTTCCTGCTTTCAATCCTGTGTCTCCCTTTGGCAGAATTTTGGGACTTGTAGTTTAGGGAGACATAGGATCTCTCTGGCTGAGAATTCCAAAGAATTCCCCACTTTCAACTTCAAACCCTAGAATTTTGCAAAAGGGAGACAGGATTGAAAGGAGGAGCAAACACTTTACCTACTTTTCAAAATGCTAATGTGGTGAGGTGTGACATCTAAAGTGTGGGTGTGCTCAATGGGCAAGTCTAGTGATTGGATGAATTGAGAAGAGATGGGCACTGCCTGTTTGATAAGGTTGAAAGTGCATTCAATATTTGAAATCAGGAAGGAGCGCATCACGTATGATTGGGGTTTTGCCTCTTGTCTTCTTTTAAGAGGGCTTGCATAATGAATGCTACAGGATGACATGCTTTCCCCCTTCCAAGGGATGAGGTCCTTTGTCATAAGTCACCATGGCCAGATTAGGCATATCTAGGAGCAAATGCAGTTGGCACACTAGGTTTAAGTGCTTAAGTGCAGTCTTAGTCACTACATGCCCAAGGCTGAATCCAAGAACACACCCAAATTGTGAACCTATGTCTCCATGGCAAGTGTCTCTTTCTAAAATACTTTGTACAATATATATGAAGCTACTCAGCTTGTTTTGAAAAGGCCCTAGCCAAGTGAAGCAAACTAAAGAAAAGACTTGTCCTGAGCATGTGCAAAATGTCATTGTTAGGCATTCTACTGATCTCTCACACCTGGCACAAAGACTCAAGACTTCTGGCTAGGAGGATGTGGTGTTGATATAACCTTGGGCATCTCCTGACTTTTCAGAATGGAGCTGCTTTGAAATGAACTGTGTATATCTCTTTAACGATTGAGTGACTGTGGCCCATCCCTTAGCTTGTGTTTCATTTCTTCATATTGGCTCCTATCAGACATCTAACAGCTCAGATGTCTTCTGAGCGGTGGGTAACAATAACGCTGTCTGCACATCCAGTTCCTGGGGGCTTTGAGATCATACTAGCATTTTTGTTTCTCGGGGAGAAATGGTCTGACCTTGTGAACTGACCGAGTCTAAATAGACAAATGCTTTCACTTACTACAGGTTTGCCAAGTTTACAGAGAGCTCAGGTGCACGCAGGAAAATGACCCTGACACCATCAGAGGAAAAATTACTTTAGCTGCAATAAACCATGTAGCTATTATTAACCTGCTTTCCAAATGAGATCTCCTGGACGCTGTTAGCTTTGTGCTGTCTGAATTACGTCTGCTCATGTAATATTGCCAGTTCTTTATTCCCTCTCTTTTTTACCCTTGAAGAGACATTGCTCAGTAGGATTACTTCCCTTTATTGTCTAGAAATATCAGCTATGATTAATACCCTGCCTCAGATAGTACATCATATTTTCCCTTTGGGGCGGCATATGCACTGTCCTTTCATGCACCTTCCTGTCCCAACAAACAGGTTCACTGATATTGTGTTTACAGAGGGACATTATTTTCCAGTGCCTACTGGCTGCACAAATTATCTCACTGGGCTGTGGTAGCTACTAGCTAGTGCTTGAGATAAATTCTGTTCAAGCAAGACATGGCTGTGCATTTGTGGAAAGCCAGGATTTGAAGAACAGTAATGTGCAACACTCTATAAAAATGTAAAAAGGCCTAGTAGACCTCAACTGCAGAAGGAATTAAAAAGGACTTTTCCCCCATTCCACCCAATCTAATCCTTTGGAAACACCTCTCAATAGAATAGCAGCAAAGCTTAGAAAAGGTACTATGTTGTATTTTCATATCTACTCTGCCTAGTATGCTCAGCACATCTCTGGGAAGAAGCACATGTATTTGCTACTTATCAACTCATTCAGTCCTTTTTGTAATAACATGAAAAATAGAAATATCTTTAAGAAGCAAACACTTTATTTTGAAATTTGACTAAATGTCACTACATTTGGCTCTCCACATTTGTGGGTTTAAATTTTGCAGATTTGATCAATATATTCTCTATAAGAATCTCTAGGCCCCGGAGTGACTCTATGTTCATTTCCCACAAGTTTCTCTCTGGGAATCTCTAGGTACTCCAGTGTGATTCAGTGCCCAGTGGAAGTTGACATAATCTTGCTGGAGGACCTAGAATTCCCCAGATAAGTCAGTTTTTCTGTTTGGATTTCTTCACATTTGCAGGGGTCCTATACCCCCAATTTTAGTGAATATGGAGGGCTGAGAACGCAACATGATAGAGTAAGCATATAGACAGGGGGTAAAATACTTATAGATTTAGCTGTATAAATAAGATTCATATGGCCATGTACTGTGAAAACTTAACATTTTATGAAAGGTCTGCTCTAGACAGAGCTTTCAAAATATGTGAACACAATATCCATCAAACATTTTAACATATTTATTCTGATAGCAAAGAAGACACACAGTAAAAGAGAATTCTGTCTGTCCTTATTTTTTCTGTTTTCTGACTTGATTAGTGGTCAGCCCTACCATTAATAAGGTAGAGTGAGGCAACAGCCTTTGAGTGCTATGAAAAGTCTGCAAGTTCTCATTTATTTGCTGAACTATTGTTGTATTTTTACTGCTAGGGGTTGAGAATGCATTTTCTGTCTCATCTGCCAACATGATTGGTTCGGTTTGGGTGAAAGGGTACTATTTGCTCCTCTACCTCAGGCAGCAGATTTCACAAGTCAGGCCTGGTTAGGCTGAACAAGAATGGTTTTGTGGACTCACTGAAGGATGCCAAATCTATGACAGGAAGTACTATATTGAACAGAACAGATGATGAATAAAAATTGGGGGTCAGGGGAAAAGAGTTCAAAAATATGTCTGGGCTTTCATTGTCAAAATGAAAGTGCAAATCTTGGTAATAGTAAACAGTGCTTCTGCACAGCCATTTGTGGACATTTGCACAGAATTAATATTCAATTATAGCATTTTATGTGCAAAAAACCCCAGTTTTTTGTGCACAGAAACAAAGCCATGTATGATTTTTTTTACAATATAAATGGTGAACTGCAATAGTTTTCAGATCTGGAGTTTTGAACACTCCCTGCTAATAGTAAGAAAACTGCTAAAATTACTTATTGCTTTGTTAAAATGAAATTAAAAAATAATCACATCTCTAGAGTGGGGTCAATTTTGGTGCAAGAAGACAGAGAGACTGGTGAGACAATGGTCTGATGCAACCAAACAGGTCTGCTTATGTGTTGATACCACAAAGCCAGGTTGAAGCAAGAGAAATATTTCCTGTGTTACAGGAGATTTTCATTCCATCTTTAAACAAATTATGGTTGATATGCTTCATGGTAGGGGGCATCATAATGGATAAATTACATTATGCAACAAGATTTTTGTTACTGTATAAATGTAATTTAAAAACTGCAAAAACTTTGTTTTTGTGGGCCATCCTGCAGCACATTTTGCTATAGTTTTTAAAGAATATCTCATTGAGTCTCAACCAATTCAACATTGTTTGTGGCAGCCACAAAAACAAAGTTTCTGGAGTATAACAACTACATTCAAAGTAAGTACCACACAATTAAACAGGAATAACACTTTCAAACCAGGAACATATTTTTTTCAAATATTCTTACATTGTGTTATTGTGTGAAGCATGCCACCTTCTTTCAAGTTGACAGCACTAAGTATCACAGTATATTGTAATAATGCTATGGCAATCTCTTTTCCTTCTATTTCTGACACTTGTCTTGCTTTACTTTCAGGTAACAAGCCAGATCATAAAGACACATGAACTCCATCCTCAAACAATCTCCACTTGCTGCTTTGCACTTGAAGTATAAACTGCTGAAGAATTGAGCTTTTTAATGTAAAATGCTGATGTACTCTTATCTGTAAGAGTGATTCTGAATGCTACTAAAATAAAGCTAACAACAAAATCTTTAATTCTTGTGAACTGAATACATACCTCTTACCTGCTGTATTACAGTGTAGGTGCTTATGAACCAGTGTTACTAAAATACATTCTATGTATTTTCTATGGACATTCTGTTGCCAAAAATCTAAGGAGCCTTTTTATGAACAGTAGAATACCCAACATCAACAATAATAGGAGTAGCAGTAATAATAGATTCATTTCTAAAGTTGGCATAGAACTTCCCTAGGTTTCTCTATTCAGTTCAGTAAGCAATTAACTTTACATTAGATGTATAGAGAATATTTGAAAATGCTCTTGTCCTTGATTGGAAAGGGTCTCTCAAAAATATCTCATTGTGTTGGAAGATTTTTTTTTACACCCCTAATTTTGAATGCTTTTGTTGTATTTTGGGATTTTTATGCAACTACCATGTTTTCCCCAAAATAAAACACTTCCTTATATTTATTTTTCCTCAAGAAGACACCTTATGGCTTATTTTCAGGGGGTGTCTTATTTTTTATTAAGTATAATATCACAATCTGCATTTTTGGGATGATCTCTCTCAGCTCAGTAGCAGACTGATTGCTGAAGTTTTTCCCCTATCTCATGGTGTTTGTGTGGAGTGAGAGAGACCCACAGACTGTTGCTGGTTGGTGTTGGAGGAGAGAGACCCACAGTGCTGAGTAAAATTACAGCCACAGCTTTACTTCTTCCCATTGAAGACACACAATACCTATCGTCCTTCTCCTCACTTCACTGAGGAGATGATTACTTTCACTTTCCATGTCTCCCTTTATGCCTCAGCTTGTAGCACACACAGAACGACTGGGACCCAAACTTGTATGCCTCATTGCCATGCTTATCACTATATCTTATTTTCAGGGTATGGCTGATATTGCGCAAATGCTTAGAAATCCTTCTATGGCTTATTTTATGGGTATGTCTTATTTTAGAGGAAACAAAGTATTTTGTTTTTATAAAATATGTTTCACATAAAACACAACTCCCTCCCCCCAAGAAAAAAACCCACTCATGGTGGTCAGAATCCTCTAAGGGACTTACAAATGTATAATTTATGACATTATTCCATGGGGGGAGGACGCAAAGGAAAGCAGGGGAAAGCATCCTGAAAAGTGGGGACCCGTCTTACCTCAACAAGGTCCATCTTCAGGGATAGTCAGCTAAACATTGACCTCTTAATACACTTTTAAATGAGTCCCACACCACAGTTTTAGATAACTCTCCATTATCATTTATTCTATAATATTCTTTTATCTCCTCCTGAAGCTTCAATTTATATTCATCTTTTTCTGTTACCACCGAATTATATCTCCAAATTCTTTGACTAATCTCATTACTCAATCCCAAGTTTGCAATCAGAGGACTGTGGTCTGACAAAAATATTGGTTTCCTTTCTACCTTCTTTATTTGGGCTATGCTTGCTTTATTTAGTAAGATGTAATCTATACAGCTAAATTTATTATGTCTTGCTGAATAAAAAGTATCCCTAATACTTTGATTTGCGTGTACATCCACCATATTAAGCTTATTTACATTTATTGCTTTTTTATTTTTTTTAGTTAAGTCCAAATTGAAATCGCCTGCCCAAATCAATGTCCCTTCTGCATAATTATCCAGCTTCTTTTTAGTATTCAATATATACTGTTTTGTGTTTCTATTCGGTGCATATATCACAGCTAATGTTATTTTAACCTGATTTATCTTGCCTTTCACGAAAACTGTTCTTCCTTCCCTATCTCTTTGAACATCAAGCTCCTGAAATGGAACATTTTCATTGATTAGAATTGCTACCCCTCGTGAGTTCCCTGTCCCTCGAGATTCATAAATTCTATTCCATGTTTTATCTTTAATCAATTTATCCCTCCCCCTCTTTTTATGAGTTTCCAATAACATTATCACATTTATCCTACATTCCTTTGCCATTTTCAACATCCTATAAATCTTAAGATCTGCCATTCCATTTATATTCAGTGCCAATATAGTTAAATCACCCATTTGTTTTGTATAATTCCATTTTTATCTCTCCCCCTTGTCTCTTCAGTTTCTTTTCTTCTCCTCTCCCCCTTTTTCCCCCCCTCCCTGGATCCCCATTGTGCCTCTTCCCCCTCAGAGTCCAGTCCTTTCCCTTCTCCCATCAGAGAAGGACTCGAAAGAGTTCTATTCTCTTCCCTTCCCAGACTCCACTTGGTGGCTGCGTTGCCCTTCGCTAGTTCCCACACCTGCAAATTTTTTTAACCCAGTTTATCAAAGTGGTTTTTTCCCTCTTACATCTTGGATCTTGTTTCCATTCTCCTTGTTTCCTCTTTCAGCTTTTGCTTTTTTAGTTCTCTCAATTGTTTTTCCAAAGTTCGTATTTGGTCTAAGTCCATTTGCTTCAAATTTCTTAAGTCTATAGTCTCTTGTAAATCTTGACCATGCTCTCTTTCCCTATTCATCAAGTCTCCAATAACAGATATACTCTGAGTCGAGCATGATTCTATTTGCCCGCCTCTGTCTGCAGCTTCCAGCTCTGTTGATCTTATCTGTCCAGCTGCCTGAAGAGTGTCCTTGGCCTTCTTACTCCCCTTCTTTCTTTTGAAGCTTCTATGGACCTCTTCATTATCTGACTCCTCCGTCTCATCCGATACTCCCCCTTCTGTACAAAATCTCAGAAGTCTAAGCATGGTCTTTCCACTAGCCAAATCAGTAGCTTTATATAATTTACCATCTCTATAGACGATCAGGGTGGCAGGTAAAGCCCAAGTATATCGCTGGTTCTCCAGGACTTTTGTAATTTCTTTCATCTGTGCTCTTTTATCCAGTGTCTCTGATGAAAGATCCAGGAGAGGCCAGACCTTTTTACCTGCCAAGGTAAGGTCTTTTATTTTCCGAAGCTGATTATACACCTTTTCCTTCGTTGCCTCCCTTGAAAAACGGATCAAAATGTCTCTGGGTTTTTTTCTACCTCTATAAGCCCAATGCGATCGTTCTATATCGTCCGGTGAGATTTCCATCAAAGTCTGTAGCCAACTGACAATATTTTGTTTTAAATTGTCACTCATCTGAAAATCCTGCCCTGCTGTTCTCAGGCGTATATTTGCTCTTCGTGACCGATCTTCCTGGTCAGCAATCTTGTTTAGGAGTTTTTGGTTTGCACTTTCTAAATGTTTTTTTAAGTTGGCTATTTCCTCTTTCTGTTTTCTAGTCTCCTCTTGCATCTCCATAAATTTACCTTCATACTGTTGCACCTTTGACTCCATTGATCCCAGCCGGGTGTTAATCATTTCAACTTGTTCTTTTAATTCATCATTCCCCTTCTTTAAGCTATCAGAGCTTATCTTTAGTTCATTCAATGTTTGTAATATTTGGTCCAGCTTCTGCCCCCATTCCACTCCCTCCGCCATTATGGCACTCACGTTCAGTCCTTTCCTTCACCCGGTCTTCTGATTTATTTTCAAGTTTCAGACGCTCAAACTGCGATCTGCTTTGCTTCCTCTTTTTTCACGACCGGGTCCAGGTTGGAGAGAGAGATTTATGATCTTCCTGGGCTTTAAAAATAAGCTTTATTTCTTTTGCAGTTAGGGAGCTCTCTTAGGCACGTCTATCTTATCTGACGCATGCGCAGCATCCCCCCAGGGATGTATGACATTATTCCATGGGGGGAGGACGCAAAGGAAAGCAGGGGAAAGCATCCTGAAAAGTGGGGACTAGGCTTGATCGATCCATGAAAAATTTGATTCTAAACTCGTTTCAAAACTAGAGGGGGCAGTTTTTCGTTTTTGTTGCTAATAACGAATTTGGCCCCCAAAATTTTTCGAAATTAACGAAAATTCGTTATTTTCTAAATTAATTCGTTAATGGCGGACGCGCATGCGCGGTGGCCCAAAAACAGCCCGAAGGGGGGGGACTTAGGGGGCTCTCCCGCCCTCATTTTTTGAGTGATCTTCTTCAAACTTGGTACAGTGGTAGAACACATTTAACACTGATAGCTCACCAAAATGTGGAACATTTCCCTTATCCTCTGATTTTTGGCAAATTTTCATAGCTTTTATAATAAACCATTTTTTAATAATTGCAGAAATCTGTTCCTGGTTTGAAAGTCTTATTTCCTGTTAAATTGGGTTGTCTTTACTGTGAAAGTCATTGTTCTACTTCAGAAACTTTGTTTTTGTGGCTGAAACTTTGTTAAATTGGTGTGTGTGTGATATATATTGTGTGTATATATAGTCCCTGCTTGTGTGTGTGTGTGTGTGTGTGTGTGTGTGTGTGTGTGTGTGTGTGTGTAGGTAAAGGTAAAGGTATCCCTTGACGTTAAGTTCAGTCATGTCTGACTCTGGGGGTTGGTGCTCATCTCCATTTCTAAGCCCAAGAGCCAGTGTTGTCCATAGACACCTCCAAGGTCATGTGGCCGGCATGACTACATGGAGTGCCATTACCTTCCCAGAAACACCCAGAAAATGGGAATTCCAGACAGGAAACAATCAGGGCCAGCTAATACCTCCCAACAAAGGATTCCCCCAGGTAGGAAGCAGCCAGGCTTTGAAGCTGCAAGGCTATTCAATGCTAATCAAGGTGACCAATTGCAACATTCACACTTGCCTCCCACAGACAAGAGTTCTTTCTCCCACCCTGGACCTTCCACAGATATATAAACCCCACTTGCCTAGCTTCGCACAGACGTCAAAACCTCTATGTCTGCCACAGATGTGGGTGAAACGTCAGGAGAGAATGCTTCTGGCACATGGCCATAGAGCCCGGAATACATACCACAACAGTGTGATCCCGGCCATGAAAGCTTTCGACAACACAACCACAGTATCCATTCAAGTTCATGTAGCGTGGTATGGACTGGAGACCTGTATTGGGGGGAGGGAGGGTGCGAATCTGGGCCCCTGGGAGCAGCCGAGGACGGGCCTGGCCCACACCCCCTTGCATCCCGGGCCTCTTCCTCCTCACCGCCGGGCCCCTCTCGGTCTCTCCAGGCCTGAGCTGAGGCGAGGCGGCGGCGGCGGCCATTTCCCCCCTCCGTCTTCCTCCTCCTCCTCGGCCTCCTTCCCCCTCGCCCCCTCCCATTGGCTGAGCCTCCCATTGGCTGAGGGGCAAAAGGAAAGGAGTTTGGGTGATTTGCAAAAGCTTTTTTTTCTTGACGAAAAAAACGAAGAAATAAGAAAAAACGGCCTCTCGCGATTCGAAACCGCGATATCCAGACGTGTGGACAACCAAGGTTCTATATTGCTTCAAAACAAACGAAAATAACGAATTAATAACGGGTAACGGGAAAATCGAATTATTTGAGCAAGCCTAGTGGGGACCCATCTTACCTCAACAAGGTCCATCTTCAGGGATAGTCAGCTATCCCACAATGTTTCTCCATCTTCTTCCAGCTTTCTTCCGCTTTCCACCACTTTCTCCAGTCTCCTGAAAATTGAGTCTTCTCTCCATCTTCACATGCTGGCAAGATGGAAGTGGCTGTGCATCATGGGATGGCCTCTATGAGATTCTGTTTTGCCAACATGTGAAAACGGGGGCAATTTAAGGTGGGATAATATCCATAGAGCTATGTACAGTAGAGCTCCGGTTAACCGAGCTCCGGTTAACCGAGCTCCGGTTAACCGAGCTCCGGTTAACTGAGCTCCGGTTAACCGAAGCTCTGTATTATTGGAGGTGCCACCGGGGTGCCCCTCCCTCTCCCTCTCCTCTCGAGTTCGAGAGAAGGAGAGGGAGAGGGAGGAGGAAGCACCCCAAGATAGCTGCTGCCTAGCAGCAATGGCGAGGCTCTTCCCAAGGGGCGAGGTCTCGTGGAGGGACGTCCCTTGGCTAGACCTCAGCCCAGGCAAGCGCCTCGCTATTGCTCCTGCCTAGACAGCAGCAATGGCGAGGCACTTCCCAAGGGGTGAGATGTCATGGAGGGACGTTCCTTGGTGAGACCTCAGTCCAGGCAAGCGCCTCATCATCGCTCCTGCCTAGATTGCAACAATGGCAAGCTACTTCCCAAGGGACGAGGTCTCATGGAGGGACATCCCTCTGTGAGACCTCGTCCTATCTGAGCCGTTCAGATATCCAAGATGGGGCTCGCCCCTTTATCTCAGATAACCAGGGCTTTACTGTATTTATAACTGTATGGTTTTCATAATCCTCACATATTACCTCATTTAAGGGACATGTAGGAATGTGAAAGTCCCTCAATCCCCACTTATCAGACATTAGCCATTGTAACCAAGAGGAGTCAATTCTACTCTTGCTTGGGAGACAGATAACTGATATAACCTACACATTCCTTAGGCAAGCAATTTCCATTGTGTGGGTGTCAATCAGCATCTTTCTGAATGACAGAGCAAAATACTTCCCTCAGTTGCAATAGCTGCTTCCCAGTAATGGGAATTGGAAATTGGGAAAGTGTGTGTGTGTGTGTGTGTTGGGGGGGGGGGGGATTCAGGCTTACATAGTTATGCACAATCAGTGTTGGTTAACAGTCATAACTCCCTATCAGGATTTTGGCCATTATCTGACTACATTTTTGTGCAAAAATACTAAGTATACATATGAACATAGATACATTGATATCATAGAATTTACAGAATTATGGAAAATGGATTTGGTTGTCTGAAGACAGGAGCATTACAGTGAGTTAATTGTATTACTCTACTGCAACAAGTACAACAATTATTGTATAATACATTAAAGGATAACTTTTATCTATTTATTTTACAATGGCATAAGCTTTCATGGAATGAAGTCCACTTCATTAGATGCATGAGATGCATATTATGCTGAGGCATAGGTAGGGTTATTCTAAGATGTTTTACTACCCAGCCAGTTTTAAGTATGAATTTTAAATGTTTATCCTTTGTTTAGTCTTTGTTTTGTGCATTTTATAGAAATACATTTTAATATGTGTATTTGTGGTATTTTTACAATGTTCATGTGTTTTAATTATTCTTTAACCCACCTTGAGCCATGAGGAGAGGTGGGTAAGAAATAATAATAATAATAATAATAATAATAATAATAATAATAATAATAGCAACAACAACAACAACAACAACAACAACCACAACCTGTGGAAAAAAGCAAGATGTCAGCCCTTCCATTCCTTGCTTACTGGGAATAGGTATTGAATCTTATGTCCAAATGCTGGCAGATCGATAGCATCCCACAACATATTTGATGACAACAGTTTTGGGCATGTCAGGCAGACTGGGAGGCTCAGTGGGAACAATTACATGGGGCAACTTTGCATGGGGCAACAGAGTGGGGCCATTGTTTTTTTTCTGCCTAATGGTAGGGTTTGCCTTGGTTAGCAGTTTGTGCACAAATGGTTAATAATACACCAATTGGATCCATGTTTAGAACTTAGTAGCTTGGACTGAGTTCGTCATTACTTCTGCAGCCCCGTTCTTGAGAATATTTTTTTTCTTTTCTCTTTCATGAAGACTGTATTGTGAAAGTTTTAAAATAAACACACTTGTACTATCTTTTGCTAAATTTAATCTTTTCCACTTCTCTTTACGGCTCCCATTTTATTACAATATATGCAGAATGCTTAGCTCCTCAAAACAGCTTTAACAGGTCATTTTCCTCCCATAATAGCCAAATCAGCAGCAAAAGCACTTCATGATTGAAAATGCAATGACAGAAGAAGCCTGATGGTAGAAATATGTACTGTTCAATAACTTTCACATCTCTGGAAGCAAAAGATTTTCACGTGAGCAGAAATTGTAGCTATTACAATCTCTTTATTTTTTTCCAACAGCTATTCAGTGTAAATACGGGCAAAAGGCATTTATTGGTTCTGTGCTACCAAGCGCCCTTGACCTACTGACATTATTGATCTTTTTTAAACCATTGTCTTTAGTTGTATTGGTCTGGAAGGACAAAGCTATATTCATGGCATCCCTCAGCAATTAATTATGATCTATATGATTACCACTAAGAAAACCTTTGAAAGGCAAATCACATGTTTAAAAAAAATGTATTTAAAAGATGGAAAGAATATACTAAATGGCAAATGCACCCATACAAACAGTTCTTGTTAAGACAGTACATAAAAGTACTGGAAAGTTATGAAATTGTTTGTACATTTAATCATCATCATCATCATCATCATCATCATCATCATCATCATCATCATCTTTATTTATATTCCACCCCCTCTCCAAACAGGACTTGAGGTGGCTTACAGAAAAATAGATGACATACAAAACCAGAGCAAAAATAAAAAAATAACACATAAATGGCAATATCAAAAAACATAGCAAACTAAAAATAACAATATTATAGTAAAATGTACAGTTTTGATTGTTTTATTAAGACTGCAACCCTATGCACATTTATTTGGCAGCAAGTCTTTCACTGAATTCACTGAAACTTCCTTTTGAGTACACACATATATGGGACCATGCATTTAATTTGGTTTCTTTGGAGGCTCACTTAATTTTATAAAATAAGGGGGGAAATCCTGTTATTTGACAAGCCCATGTGATTTTCTCCTTGAAGAAATAGCAGGCTGAAACAGCATGGGACTGGGTTAAGAGGAAGCAGTGTTAATACAACTGCAAAGCAGGTGAAACTACTTCAAAACATGCACAATCCTATAGTTACATTTTTAAAAGGCAGTTGCCACAAAAAGCTGCTCATTATTACTTTATCAATATGTATTTTTACAGTTATATGTGGCTGGAATATGAAATGTATGTTAATTCGAATATTCCTAACTTGTAGAGATGCATGAAATGCTCACACATTTAGTTTTTAGGAGCATTGCCCAACCTTTTGCAACGTGTTAGAATCAAAATACTCCTTTTTTGCGGTTAGAATTGATAAGTAAATGTCTTGAAAAACACAATTACTTTTCTATTTTTATTCTTATTCATTATTTCCTTGATGCCTCCTCGATTGTGGTTACCACACCTGCTATGATTACTTATAGGGTGTATAGGATGAGGTCAAAATGTAGCCCATCAGTTTGGTCACATCACTGAAGGCAAACATCAGGCAAGCATTGCCTGAATGGGTTAATGCAAGTTATTTATTTGATTAATTATATGCTTGTATTTTTGTTCCATCTTTTCCTAAAAAAGTGAATGTCCTACGTAGGTCCCATTCACATCATACAATAATTGGTATAACAGCATCCTATAGAAATTCTGGGGCTTATAGTTTGTGGATGTAGTGAGTACTCTGGCTGAGAATCCTAAATGCCTCTTCCTAAATTGACAATCCCAATCTTCCATAGGACAGAATCATAGCAGTTAAAGTGTAAATGGGCCCCAGTTTCTGCTTCACTCAGTCCTCTGAAGCAGGTTAAAATGTGAAATGATAACTCCTTCTATTCATTTATTTGACAAGTATTATTGCCCAGATTCGAGCTGTGACCTCACCTCACAAGAAGATTAAAACAGGTGCAAACAAAAAGAAAGATGCAGTAAAACAATTATATTATTAAAACATATTGAGGCTTTAAAACATTTTAAAGACTTTAAAAATATACTGTATATACTCATGTATAAGTCTAAAAGATTTAGTGAAAATATCACCCCCCAAAACCTGGGTCGAGTTGTCCATGGGTCAATGTAAGTACTGTACTTTAACTCTTATCACAAAAATAAGCACCCCCTACTCTGAGTCCTTCTCTAAGTGGAGTGGTGAAAGGTGAGAGCTTAGTCTTCCTCAGGAGAACCTAAAAGAACTACTAACTCCCCCTCTCCATTGTCTCCAGCTCCACCATAGTGCTATTTTGGGCCTTTTTGAATGTCTGGGCAAGGAAATGACTGTAGGCAGGTTTGATTGGCTCCCCAAGGTAGCATTGATGATGATGCAGTCTAACTATTGGCTTATCCATGGGTTATCTCAAAATTCACAATTTTGGGCTCCAAACCTACCCTCAACTTATACAGAAGGCCAATTTATACACGAGTATAACAGTATTCCAGTTTTTTCATTGCTAGTTGCTGAAAGCTTGCTTGAATAAAAAGGATTTTGAGCAAACAACAAAGATGGGGCCAGTCCTTGGCAAACAGTTCCATAACCTGGAAGGAGTATCCAAGAATGTTATCTTCTTGTGGTGAAAAAGATGTCAATCATATTAATCTGGTATAATCTTGGTTGCTTAGGAGGTTTTTCATTCCCTGTCTCCTCTATGTCATAATAGCCTTCAGTATGCTTTTCTGAAATCCTAAGCTTGCTAGCCTCGGAGAGGAACCTTTTGTTGCGGTTTTAAATGTTAACAAAAATGTTTGCTTTTCAGCTCAACTCTTTAAAATCATTAAAGCAGATGGAAGTTCAATCAGTCTTATCTCAATTCCCTATATTTTTATGACTTCTTCCATGAAGTATATCCAACCTGAGACTGTCAAGCAGAACTGCATACATAACAACATATGTGCTGGTGATAGTGTGAGTGACAAAGTTGAGCAGTAAATAGTAATATGAATATAAAAAGAGAGTGTGTGTTTTAGGAAGAAACTCATGGTTAGACTTTTTAAACTCTCTTTTCAAAAAAGGGAATTTCTAAAGCTTCTGCGAAATTTCTGTCCAACATGGCACTGTGTGATTTTGACATTTTGTAAGAAAGCGAAACAGAATGGTCGTGATTCAGACATAGGGATATAGCAAGACATGGGAAGTGAGGCATTGCTGAAGGTGAATTGTGGTAATGGAAACATTATTTTATAAGTTAAAATAATAGTACAATCAGCTCCCCTCATTTGCCAGGGTTAGGGGTGTAAGACTCCTGTGAATGTGAAAAACCATGAATAAAGAAATCACAATTTTCTTCTTGAGAGACCACCTCTCTAGAAATTTATAGGTCTTCCAGCACAATTTTATGGTCAAGTTCCTCTGGAAGACCTAAAGATTCCTATAGACGCGTTCTCTTTAGATTCATCAGCTTAGAGTTGTATGGGAAAAGACAGAGATATAAAGAGAACATTTTCAAACAAATCCATAAATAATCAATTCCACAAAAGCTAGAACTGTAAATGTGGAACGATAACTGTAGCTTGTTTCTGTTTTCCAAGGTGTGAGGATTTTTATTTCCAGAAAATGTCTCAGGACTGGACTCACCATCTCCATCATCATCATTTTCTGCATCTCTTCCCATGCTTCTACTACACTTCTCAGAATCTGGTCACATTGACTTTTGGACTCTGGACACTGTTCTGGTCCAAATTCAAATAAAGCTATTGCATTGACTACTCTAGTTTTCATTCATCAGATTCTTTTCAGAAAAAAGAAAGCCTTCCACAAGTTGAAGCTGATGGATTATATCAGAGATGGCTTTAGATTACTGTGGTGTTGTCCCTGGTTTTGTTTTTGTCTATTAAAACTGTGTTTTGAAAGTGTCTATCCCCAGGGAAAACATTACTGAGATCTTTCATAAGATCAGCTCAAATCTTCTTTGTCTGTATGTATTGAAAGCATTTTTAATTTTCTCATTTAAAGGGAGATGCTTTAGTAAAAAACTGTTATCATTTGCAGCTGTCAATGGAAAAATATTTTCATATTTTAAATTATTCCTGTAAATGGGGCTTAGAAGACAGAAAACCAGACTAAATGAACCAAGGATCCAAGTGTATTCAGAGAAAGAAATGAATTTTTGTCTCCCATCCTGACAGACCAGAATCTGAACTAAATAGGAACCTTGAGCCACAAGCTCTTACATCCATATAGTTTGCTAAGATTGAAAAGTAATTACTGCAAAGTGCCTGTGCTTGGAAAAGCCTATCAAGCTAACAAACAAAGCAAAGGTCAAAACTCCTAGAGACCTTATCCCATGCAAGTTTCCTCACTGTTTTCTCTCCATTTTCGCGTGCTAGCAAAACAGAGTTCCACTGAGGCTATTCCTTGATGCATGGACACTTTCGATGGCGGCTTGTACGAATCTGTCTTGCCAGAGAATATTCGATTTTTAGGAGTCAGTTGTTACCTAACTCCTGGTTGAAAAAAGAGAGGGAAGAGGTGGAAAGTGGGAAGAAGATAGGGGATGGCTGGCCATTCCCGAAGACGGACCTTGCCAGGGTAAGATAAGTCTCCACTCTTTCAAAAGCTTTCCCCTCTGCCCTCCCATCTGTAGGATAATGTCCTAGGTGTCTGTTGGTCACAAATAACATTATTTATTTATTTATTTATTTACAGCATTTATATTCTGCCCTTCTCACCCCGAAGGGGACTCAGGGTGGATCACATTGCACACATAAAGGCAAACATTCAATACCATAACATATAACAGAGACAGAGACAAGACGCAGGCATGGGCTGGCCTCGAACTCATGACCTCTTGGTCAGAGTGATTTGTTGCAGCTGGCTTGCTTTCCAGCCTGCGCCACAGCCCGGCCTGTTGCTTAACCTTTATAGTGCTATTATTGTAGAAAATAATGAGAAAATACCCATCTTTTGGAGTCTTTGAGTGCATCACACTGTAGAATGAATGCAGTTTGACACTACTTTGGACCTCATCACATTGATGAAGTCCAGCGTTCCAATTCACCAGCCTCCATGGTGAATCGGGAGGCAGTGGGGCAATCCCGGTGCCTTTTGCCACACTTTGCCGCCAGCTTACACTTCCCCATCACACATGGGGAAGTGTGACCGGGCAACAGAAGTGTCCTAGGATGCTGAATCGTATGATGAGGTTGTTTGACTGTCATGGCCCAATTCTACAGAATCATGGGAGTTGTTATTTGGTGAGGCACCAACATTCTTGGGCAGAAAAGGCTCAGGACCTTGTAAAACTATAACTCTCATGATTTCATAGTATTGAGCCACTGCAATTAATGTGGAGTCCTGAATTAATTCATCAGTGTAGATGCACCCCTTGAACAGGGGTCTTCTTATTATTAATTCATTTCATTGGTCCATTCCAAAATTAGACCAAATTCAATTATTCATTTTAACTAGAACAGAGCTTTGGGTTAATTGCAGAATAGTAGATTTACACAATTGATGGCAATCAATTGTGTAAATTTGATTATGTGAAAGGCATACTTTTTAGTTCAAACTAGCTATTGAATTCGCTTCCTAGTCATAATTAGAAAAGACTCATGAGATTTTAAAAAGTGGAATTTAATGATAGTTCCAGCTAGGTTTTCAATTTGATTCTAATGTGTCCATTCTAAACATCACTACATCTGCATACTCCCAACATTCAGTACCATTGTGATGTCTTACATGTTTTTTGTTTCTGCTTACTTTCTTATGTTTAATCTCCAAATCTAGCTGATGCTTGTTTGATTAATGGAATTGTTCATATCATGCAGCGTTCAGACTATTTTATCGTGATATCACTGGTCAGATAGGCCTTAGATTAGAGATTGAAATTTAAGGAATTTGATCTTAATCTGGGTGCACTAAACCTTCCGCTGCCTGCCAAACATCCTTCACCTGGCAAGCATTATCTACTTAAGATGAATTGCTGGAAGTTTACCCTCCAAAGAAGATACTTCCCAATTGTGTTATGGAACTAGACCTAACATGTTCCTAGCATTCTACAAGGCGCAAGCTACAGTCATGAAGATTCAGGCCTTATCCTGAGTCCTCAGTCTACTCAAGAATGCATAGATGTGTAAAATGTAAGGAACATAATGAGAATTTTTCAAATATTAAGTGCAATCCAGTTAAACCTAATCCACTGTAAGACTCATTGATTTCAATGATCTAACATTAAGATTGTTGTTAACTTTCATACTGCAGTCAACTTTAATGTACTTGGGCTGGATTATGTTCATGTATGGTACTGTTTTAAAAGCATGCCCTGCCTCACTGTCTACCTCATCTGTTGCACACCAAGGCAATGCGAGCACTGGAAACCACACAGAGATCAATAATCACATAATATCTTTATTAAAACAATAATAAATTCAGGAATGAATAAGTGGAGAGGATGAGAGAGGAATAGTCCTTTATAATAAGATATGAATTAGTCCAAAGGATTGAAGAGAAATGTCCAATATTATTGTCCAGAAACCAAAATACGCTCAAAACTGTTTGAAAGTTCTTGAGCGGGGAAAGCAACAAGGAAGCAAGAGTGAATGACAAGGTCCAAAAAGCAAGGTCCAAAGAACAAGGTCCAAAGTCACTAAGTAATCTTGGATATCAAGGCAAGGACAAGACGGAGTTAAAACCAATCTTAATTCAGGAACAAAGCAAGAAAGTGAATTTACTCCGGTTCAAAACGGGAGTTGCGGCTCGGCTTGACTGCCAGGAACAGGAGGCTTGGCTTGGTAAAATCAGGGAACTGGAGTCAGTGAAGTGTTCTCAGAAAACGCTACGTTGACACCGCAAGATGTTTGCGGTGCAAGACACTTTAATGGAACAAAGATCAGATCCCAACGAAGGGAGACCAAACTCCCCAAAGGTTCCCAAGGGAATCTTCTTATCCACAATCCCCTTGAGATGCCAAGCGGTTACTCCTTCTAAGTTCCTGTTTCTCTGATCTCTGGCGAAACAAAAACTCCTTTTGGTTGAAGGGCACATTCTCTGGAGAACTATGGACATCTGGTTCAGCTACGGGAGTAACATTTCCCGTATCTCTCCCAATTAAGGAAGCATCTGAATTATCAACAGCCGGCAGCTGTAACTGAAAGGAGCTGGGAGAACTGGGTGAAGGGTCAAAATAAGCTTCATCCTGGTCAAAGTTCATTTCTGAATCAGGTTCAGAACCCAAAGGGGTATAACATCATCAGATGGACAAAATTGCCCATCCTACGACAGTTTGGTTTCACTTCAGGCATGGAGCCCACTGGATCCCATCACGTAGATCTACTCCATGCCTGAAGTGAGGTCAAACTGTCATAAGAGGCAGTGCCAGGAACATGGGAAACTTCCCGTGTTCCATAGAGAACAACAAGGGAAGCCGAGTGGTGATGCTTTCCCCCATGGGGTGAAGTAAGGTGTGATGCGGGAATCCCCCCCACTATCGCCTGGCTTAGTGACCTCAGTGTTATGTGGTCCTATGTCTACATATGGGATATTAAGCTCTCAAATGCTAACATTTTCTGGATATGGGGATTTCAACACACTTTACAGTTGAAGCTGTGACACTAACATAAGTTTTTGCCCCCTTATACTGCATATCATCAAGCTTCTGTAGGTATTTTTTTAACATATACTTTAAATCAGGAAGCCTTAGACAGCCACACATGAAAATGAGCATCTTTCTTACCAAGCTAACAAATGTGTGAAATTTCATAGAAATCCATTCTCACAGTTTCATTATAGGGAGGATTAATGTTTAATGCAGGCGGGCTTCAGATTCTCACTAATAAGAAATACTACAAAAGCCTATTGTGCAAGGGGAGAAAATTTAATCAGATATTCCAAGAACTTCCAAAAGGTTTACAGAATACATTTAGCTCAGTGATACTTTGCTTGTGTCCAGACAATCCACCCACTGTTGTGCCAAGAGGTTGTGAGCAATGCAGAATAGCAACAAGAGCTTCTACCATCACCTCCTTCTCCTCTTCCTTCAGCATTTGTAATCTTGATTTTTCTTGGATTACAAAATGGATATCTTTATTTTATGGCTAAAAAGAAACTGTCATGTTCATTTTAAACTCCAAAATGTGCTGTTTGTGCTTTTACACATCTAATTAGAAAATAAAGAGAAATGGTGGAGGATTCAAGTTTCATTTTTGTTGCTTGTGTTTGTGAAAATTGCACACAGCTGTGAAGAAAATCATCAACAGTTTGCCATCATAAAAACTAAAAAAAAATGCAAAGGTGGGTAGAGATGGGAGGTCTGCTTGAATCCTGTAAGGTTTTTAAAAAATACTGCACAGAACAACCCCATCACCACATGATATTGTACGGGAGAAAATCAACAGAAAGAGGCCAAACATCCATCACCAGAATAAGCATTACCAAAATTACACAAAAGCATTAATATGAGCATCTGTCCTTTTTTCCCTTCACATATAAAAACTCTTCCATTAATCTATACAAATATCCTTGAAAGGATCATAGTGAAAGTGATGAGAAAATGAATGTTTGGCAGCTTAACAGTATAAACCCCTGTGCTAGAGGCTAATAAACAGCAGGGGACACCATTTAGTTTACATCATTCCATTAGGTTCCTCCAGAGAAGGACAATCCTAAAAGAGGATTGTTCCTTTATTTTTCCTGTGAGGATGGATTCAGAGAGTACTAGGCTCTTAGAAGCTGATTGAGTGGTAGCTCTGAGCTGCCAACATTTCATAGTGGTCATATTGGGATTTTTCATCTTAAATTGTTCTCCAGGTGATGTCGATTTCACACACACATACATACATACATTTAGTGGGAAGATGGTAAAGGAAGGAAAGAATTGTAGTTCTTGAGCCAAATCCAGATTTGGGTCCCATAGGCCTGTTTTTTTCTGGTACAAAGACGACCAGCATTAAGCACTACCACAGCAAAACTTGAAATCAACTCTTCTCTTGTTTTTAAAATGATCAGTTCATTATTAGGGTCAAATTACATATGATGCCAGGACTGGCAAGACATTTTCCTGTCTTGAGATATCCTAAACACCAAAAAAAGAGAGCAGGAAATCTTGATTGTCCATCTTAAACCCTTAAGCATCAATATTTAGTCATTATCTTCCTCATAGTGGCAGCATACATTGCATTAGTATTCAAATCAAAACAAGAGTTTGTAAATGCATATTTATACATAAATAATAGTGCCTGCCAAATTTTACACAGACTTCTTTTCTTTAGCACTCCATTTGGTGACTGATACTTTGGACTTCATCACATGGAGGTCGAGAAGCCAGGGGACAGCAGAGAACAATGGGGAAAACCATGGGGCAGCATACCACTTTGTCTCCTTACCATGGTTGATCATGGGATCCCATTCGATGTACACCTGACTCCTCTAGGATCTAGGCTCTGTTTCTCAGCATTGCTGGCACACTTCTGGCAGAGAGCCCAATGGAACACCGCCGGAAGTAGCCCATCATCCTTTCCAGCAGCATGCCAGCACCACCAAGAAGCAGAGAAAAACATCCATGTGAAGAAGTGGATGATCACTTCTGTATTGTGATTTGGCACCTTAGGCAATTTTTAATATTTAAGAAGCAGAAATGGAGTGGGGACGCTTAGGATCAGGACTTTGATGTTGAGGATGAAGTTTGCATCCCTACAGTCCTAACAAAATCTTCCATCCAGACTGCTTTTGCGACCTCATCCCATGAGTGGGGGAAAGTGAAGGGAACCGTCTTACTTTGTTTCCTACAGTTTCCCCCTGTCTTCTGGCATGGTCAGCCATCCCACATAATTTCCCTGTCTTCTCCCTGTCTTTTGCCATTTTAAGCCACTTGGAGTGCCCAACCCCTGAAGATGTGCTGTGGAAACGGAGCCCCACGAAGTCCCACTGGAAGTGCCCTTACGTCATGTGATAGCCTTCCTTGCAAAGCATATGGAAACGAAGCCCTAAGTCCATGGAATGAGGTCCATAGCCCTCTGAGCGCAGCCTGCATTGCCATAACACCTTATTCTGAATAGTTCGCCATCAATCAAAGAGAAAAATAATTTTTTGTGTGTTGAACTAGCATAGGTGTGTGGTTCTAAATCAGAAATGATGAATGGTTTTCGTACTTTCTTTAATTTCCTTTCAATAATTAAGCATGCGTATCTTTTTGGAAATTCTATACATTTATATAAATTGTTCTGGAAAACATATGAAAACAGATGAAGCAGTGAAGTATATACTATTTTTTTAAAAATGCTTACCTCACAAACCCAGAAAAATATTGGTTATTTGCAGTTTGATCTTTCTTTTATATCATAAGAGTGTGAAGACCAGGACAGCTTAGTGGCTTTGGTACCTTTCCAACTATTATCAGTGATGTAGCAATTTGAGTGCATGGTTCACGCAGTCTTTAATAGGAACTTAAAACTGAGGTATTATCTTGACAATGGGCTTTCCCGGTGGGACCTCTCTCCAAATCCATTAAGTGAACACTACAAGACAAATTTATAATATCTAGAAGAGACTCACTATGGCTAAGATGGAGATGGGGCCTGTAAACCTCCAAACCAGAGAACTCAATTATAAAGCAGTATATAAAAATAAAAGGATGATAACCTTTCATTTAAGAACAAAGACTACAGATTGAAGTGCCAAGTATTCTATGGATAAGATTCACTTGCAATTACACCATCAAGACATGAAAGCAGCTGTTGATGAGAGGTATTATCACTAGAGCCGCTTTCTATATGACACATTTCTTCATTGAGATAATTTATGTGTAGAAAAAATATCTTTCCCAAATTCTGGAAAGGGAAACATACACAAGACTCATACTCCTGGGGCTCAAGGATAATTTTTCAAGCCTCACACATTTCTGAAATTATCCCAGGACCCACCGTGAGGGTTTTCTACTACTTTTATGCATTCCCTACTCCCCACCCCAATGTATTTTGCAGAATATCCTACCTAAAGAAGAATGCTACAAATCCTGCTGTCTTCTTAAAAACTGTCCATAGTATACAGTATTGATAACCATAGAAAGAAAGTACCATGTCTGGAACAAATGTGGAAATCATTGTTATAATCATGTCTGTTTAGCATATATATAGTGCCAGTTGCATGCATTTCTGTTTCTGTCTAAAATATGCATCAATTGCACTCCAAAAAGCAACAGCAGTTACAGGAGTTAAAATCCTGAGAAAATCAGTCTCCTTTACAATTTAATTGTTGTCATTTGGCAAACTAGGTATGCATCTACATTGTAGAATAACTGCAGTTTGACAGCACTTTAACTGCCACAGATTGATGCTATGAAATTCTAGGATTTGTAGTTTGGTGAGGCACCAGCACTCTTTGGCAGAGAAGGCCAAGACTCTTCTAAAATTACAACTCCAATGCATGTATAGCATTAAGAATGGCAGTTAAAGTGGTATCAAACTGTATTGATTCTATAAATACACCCTAACATAATAGCATGATTTGATATGTCCAGACTGCATAATGAATTATCTTTTGTAATAGCGATTACTTATTCATTATTTTAAATCTGAAATAAATAAATACGCCACCTCCATAATATTTAGAAAGATGTCTGAGAGCCCGTCTACACAGACCCTAAAATGCTGAAGAAACCAAGATAAAAGGTGGGTGGGTTGCTAATTGATATTTAAGGAAAATGTGTGCTGATCTAGATTAACAGCTGAAAAACACGTGTTAAAAAGCTGTGCCTAAAACCTGATTTTTGTTGAAAAATGTGCATCTTCATATCTTTCTATATCACTACAGTCAAAGAAAACACTTGACTCTTTCCTATATGCTGGTGTGGACTATTCCAACGCATGCCCACATTTTAAAACCCTGAACCAGTTAATCAGGGCTGTAAACAAATGGTGCCATGGACACACAGGTGGCTAAGTGAGGGCAGAACTGGAAAACAATTACAGTGAGAATTCTGCAACCATTCCTTTGTTCTGATGTTATGAAATGAAACAGAGAAAGGATAAGAAGAAATCTGCTTGTGTGCACATTTAGGTCCAGCATATCTCAGAGTGTCAATATAAAAAAAGATTAAAGTAAATTTCTGCCGGATGTCCCCCATCCATCTTGCAGGTTTTTAAAATCTGCTACAAACAAAGGTATCAGAATGGGGGGGGGGGGTTTACTGTGTCTAACAGCTATGTGTTTGGACTTGCTGTCAGGTTCTGTGATTTTATGCCCCACTTCTTTGACTCAGATTATGATGCTGTCTGGAAGCACCCAGTCACATGTCTGGAAGCACCCAGTCAAATCTGTGAGCAGATTTCCAGCTCCTATTACCTGATGAATTTTTAACTTGTATGCTGAACATGCACTTTACTTTTCATCATATGGTCTTCTAACATTAGGGGTGCCTAGTTCATGCCCCAAAAATGAAGAAATGTAATGAGAAAACTTGGTGTTACAACCAAGCAGCCTATTTTCCAGAAAATAAGTCAACTCACCAGAGCGTTTTCCATTACAATTTTATTTATTTGATATATTTGCATCCCACACTAGATCATAAGATCTCTGGACAGCTTAGAATAAAATCAGTTTAAACACAATTTAAAACATAAGAAAATACAGATTTAAAACAATGGCTGCAATTCAGTCAGGCAGTCACAAAAATCTCATTTATTGATCAGCAGCCATTGTGAGTGACAGAGATCTGTTCCTTCCCTTGAGCTATCAGAATCAGGGTCCCTGTCGCTAATCTCCTTTGTACTGAAAAATGTTTACAAGAGGTGGATGGTGGAAACTTTAGTCAGTTCTTCCCAAACAACAGGGAAACCAACTCACAGTATCTGATGCCTGATAAGTAAGAATTGGGGCACTTTCATGGTCCCTACATGCTCCCTAAACTGGAGAATATGTAAGAATCATGAATATGAGGATTCTGAACACCACCACAATCATCACTTCAACTGCTGAGGAAGCAGGAAGGGGTCCCTGAACTAAGGCCCAGGGGCCTGGTATAGCCCTCCAAGGTTGTTTACTTGCATCACCCAAGACTTTAGACTTAAGGTGACACTTAGTCTGAAACAACTTAAGTCACACAAGAACAACAGTCCTGATTAACTTGACTATCTCATCAGCCAAAAGCAGACCCACACTTTCCATTGAAATACTGGTACATTTATGTTGGTTAAATTTGTTCTTCATTTAAAATATCACATTGTTCATGTTTTTTGCACTACAAATAAGATACGTGCAGTGTGCATAGGAATTCATGTTGTTTTTTTTTCAAACTGTAGCCTCCCTCCCCCCCCCCCCCCCCCCACACACACACAGTCTGGAGGACTGTGAACTGGCCCTTGGCTTAAAAATGATGAGGACCTCTAATCTAGAGGCACCAAGCCCAGCTTGGTGGTCCCAGACAGCCATCTTACTATCTCCCGGAGGAGAGGAGGAATTGCATCCTTTCCCTCCTTCTTTCTCCAGTTGCCCTTGTGTCCTAGCCAATGTCCTTCCAGGCAACAGGTGATGGACACGAGCCATGTCACACTCATTGGTTGCCACTACAACAAGAATGAGAGTGGGAACAGTGAATGGCATCTCATGCCTATGGACCACCGAGTCCAGGGAACACAGGATGATTGTATAAACAGTTATGGCCAGTTCCATCTCAGAACTGGGCCAACTGCTTAAATGGTTTGCTTCAGACTGTACATTTGGAGCAACTCGTGATTTTTTAAAATTCAATTCAAGGCTAGATCAGTTCCCTGCATCATGTAGTTGTCACAAAGCTGATTGTCAGGATAGTGGGTCAGCCTAGATGTGACTAAGGCCCTATTTACACTGCCATATCCAATCTAGTTCAAAGAAAATAATTGGGATTACCTGATATGATAATATGGATTATATGGCAGTGTAGATCCAGTCCCAGACTGCCATGGTGGAGAAGGCCCTTTTCCTACTTCTTCACACAATGTATTGGTTGCACTAGTGGGACACAGAGGAAGGTCTCACCAGCAGATCTCATTTTTTAGAGGTGTAGCTAGTGTGAGATTCACTGCCATTCTTTTTAATTCATAGCAGCAATACGGAAATGTACATCTGTACATATGGTAATATTTACACATAATTTTAATACAAATCTCTCTATTGTGCTGCCAGTTTTGGTAAGGTTTTAGTGGCTCTCTTGTGAACCAGGACATTGAACCTGGACACAAAGCATTTGCTGTATCACTAAACTACGGATATTTCTTTTCCCCCAAGGAAAATCCAAACCCCAAAAAGAAATAAACCTTAGTCCTCAAATTTCCTGTGCTCTATTTTATCAACTGCTATATATTTTTGATATGCTTTTGTGTTTCCCGTGATAAAATTGTACCTTCAGGGTGGGAACCATCACAATTTTCAAAGAAATTCCCAAAGATTAATATTTGGAATTTCACAAGGTAGGCGTAAAACTGGGGCCTTTAAGGCACTAAATGCCCAAAATGGTTTTATTACCTCACAGCTACTTTACCCCATAGATTACATGGGGGCCAAGAGACTAATTTCAGCAACAGACACAATTTACTGGCTGTAGTAGCCCTCAGATGAATAGTTTCTTGTAAAATCAGTGGCAGTTTTATCCTACTAGGGTACAAATAAATCAGCTCTTATTATTCCACATTCATTTAATCCAGAGACATTAGTCAGTGAGACCTTTCTCAGTCCAATAAACAGCAGCAGCAGCAGTTTTTCTTTATGAGAGCAGTTGTTCATCCCAAATTAGAGGAAGCATTTGCAGAAGGCAGAATCTTTTGCAGCGTGATTTAAAGATATATAATATGAGTCTATAATAGTGCATGAAAACTGCACCCTTGTGTATAAATATAGCAAGGTCATAATTTTGGTATATGGGGTTACTTTAGAACATGTGGCTTATTTTACCTATCTACCTGAAAGGCATGTCTTTCAAAGGGAAGTGGGTTACAACCCAGTTATTCTCTATGTATTTTATGTAATTTTGTTTACCTGGACCATTTCCATCAATAAGGTAAAACAAGTAGCACGTACATAATTACCTAGATGAAAAGTGTTTGCCTGCAAACTACCATATGCCTTAGCAATGTGTAATAAGAAGTTAACAACATATTTATGATCTCATTTTTATTTGATGTATTGGGGAAGGTTATTTGTAAAAAAAAAAAAATAGGAACCCCGGTGGTGAAGTGTGTTAAAGCACTGAGCTGCTGAACTTGCAGACCGAAAGGTCCCAGGATCAAATCCCGGGAGCGGAGTGAGCGCCCGCTGTTGCTCCAGCTTCTGCCAACCTAGCAGTTCGAAAACATGCCAATGTGAGTAGATCAATAGGTACCGCTCCGGCGGGAAGGTAATGGCGCTCCATGCAGTCATGCCGGCCACATGACCTCGGCTCCTCGGCTTAGAAATGGAGATGAGCACCAACCCCCAGAGTCAGACATGACTGGACTTAACGTCAGGGGAAACCTTTACCTTTATTTGTAAAAATCCACTAATAGATATGTATTTTGCTACCAACAAGGGGAACAGGGAAGATTTTCAGAGCTACAACTTGAACCCTATGGAGCTCTAACAGCTGAGTTCATAATTATCAAAAAGCAAAAATACAGGCGACTGCCAAGAGTGGCAAATTCTTCTAAAATCCCTGAGAATATTTTAACCTTAAGTAGCCTTATGTGGCAATGAGTTGAAATCACAGGGTACAATTTTCAAGTCTAGTATAGATGTAATGGTTAATTATATCTATTGTAATATTATTTCAATTGTAATAGTACATTACTATGAGAATCCATCAGATAGAATCCTACTAGTAGTCAGTAGCAGTAAGGCTCTGGCTTGCTTGCTTGCTTCCCTTCTCTTTCTTTCATATGTCAAAAGAAACCATTGATCTCTTCTGGTAAATGTTAGTTTTCAACTAACCACAGTTAGTTTTATAGAATCATGGAGCTGGAAGAAACCTCATGGACCATCCAGTCCAAACCCCTGCCAAGAAGAAAGAAAATCGCCTTCAAAGCACCCCCGACAGATGGCTATCCAGCCTCTGTTTAAAAGCCTCCAAAGAAGGAGCTTTAGTTTTAAACTATCCACAGTTACTTCAGTTTCAAACTATCCACAGTTTCTTGTGGTGCTCACACTTGAAAATGGTTGCTCTGTCTTTCATAACAGATCCAAATGAAACTGGATCTAGACCATAGCTTGTTCTGACTATTCATGGTTTGACTAAATGTATGTCCCTGACTTCAGACATGATGGAGAGCTATGGTTTGTTTTAAATCAAAGGGAAACAAATGTTCCTTCAAAGGCAGTGAATTCCACAGCTTATATGTCATCCACGTGCCATCCAGCATTAATGGGTCATAAGCAATATTTGGACCTGAGTCAGTAATTTGCTCTAATCAATAATTTGTAATGCAGCAACTGATGTTGGGTTATTACTGCTGCCATCGTTTTTTATACTGAACCCATTTTTCTGCAGATCTCTATCATGCAGCTGGCTCTTCCTTGCCAGCCAGAATTGAAAGGAGCATTGGACAACTTCTATGAGGCAACAGGACACTTACAATGTACTCTTCTGAAGCAACATTAACTCTCGACCATTATGCCTAACAACTTCTCAACATAGGCTGGTTGTTATTATTTTTAAGTGGGTTTACTCAGCCCCATTGACAGGCAGGTGTGGTGTCTTTTGACTATGGATACTGCATTCTGTCACCAGTTAGGGCTGCCAGAGTAAAGATTGGGGGCTCCTTTATCTTTAATGATTGTGTAGTGTTGCTTGGTGCTTGTAAGATAAGCAGCACCTGCTGAAATTTCCTTTACTACATAATGATAAAGGTAGAGGAATGCTTTCTAGGTTTCACTCTGGCACCTCTCAATCTTCCCTTTCCCTGCCCCCATATTCCTCTGATTAGTTAAAGCTGGAATTTTTTGCTTGTTATGCTCTGTGCAATTTGCTTAGGAGATTGCCTGAGGCCCAGCAACAAATCCAAATCAAAGTGCATAGTATCCAAAGTTAACTAAGCTGTTCTGGAATATGTGGCAGATAATTCTATAATCTTCACTCTCTTGTTAAAATTTTCAAGACATACTAATTCTTCACTATTGGGGTTGCTCCCTCCTTTTGCATAATTCGACTGACCCTAACTCAGAATTGCTACTCAGTATGCCTGGCTTAGCACAACACAGTTATGGCTTAGTATGTCCACTTGACATTAATGCTAATTTTACTTCTTCTGAAGAAGTTTTATGTCATGATCTTCTGGAACAATGGTTCCTAACCATGTTTTGGACTTCCAGAAGCCCAGGAAATACCTCCATTTGAAGGGGATGGTTGAAACACATCTGATATATATTTTATGTTATTAAAAGATTTCTGTCCTGTTGTTTATCATGAAATGTCAAGGTAGCATACAAGTACATGCTTTGTTTGGTACTCTCATGAGACAACCCACACTGCAAAATTATACACTACATTAACTGTCCTAGCTCCAAATTATGGAATCCTGGGATTTATAGTTTGTTGTGATGTCAGAGCTCTCTGACAGAGAAGAGTAAATATTTCATAAAATGCTAAGTTTCAGAATTCCCTAGCATTGTGCCATGACATTTAATGTGGTGTCAAATTGCTAATGTTCTGTAGTGCAGATACAGCCTGGGTCTTTTCTTGGTGACTGCCACTACATCCTTTTACATCCCTTTGAAAGCCGATCCTAAAGTCCAAAGGGGTTCTCTATATATTCATGGACCATGTAGAAATCTTTGCACGTGCTGTGGTGCTTTTTGATTACATATTGGTATAAATCATTGCCCAAACTCCCACTGTTTATATAAAGATAGACTGCATTCTATGACTATACCTGCAGAACCATCCTACAAGTGATGATAGGTGCTGTAGAAGAAATAGTTTGACAGTACTTTAACTGCCATGGTTCAATGCTATGGAATTATGAGGCTTCTTGTTTGATGAAGCACAAGCACTCTTTGGCAGAGAAGGCCAAAGGCCTTGTAAAACTACAGCTCCCATAATTCCATAGTATTGAGCTGCAGTAGTTAAAGTGGTGTTGAATTGCATTAATTTTATGGTGTAGATGCACCCTATGTTTCCTTGAAACATTGCATTTTATATAATTAAGAAGACAAAGGACAAGATTGGGAATATATGGATATATGTTATATTTTACATTTGTTTGCCTTTAAAAAATGTAGTGTCTTTGTAATTCTGTCATGGATATGAACAAAAAGTGAAAGAAAGTGAGAGCATTTGGGAGGCTATTTTTCTGATTGTTCCTGATTGACTTTAGCAGCTGTATAATTTATTACAAATATGTGGATGAATCTTAATGAAAATTATACCTTTCAGTATTGCCCACACATATCAAGGAACAGGTAATAATTACTCATATATATATATATACACACACACACACACACACACACACATCATCTGGCAAAAATGTACTATTTACTTTATACCTCAAACTAAATGTTCTGTCTTAGGCAGCAATCTACCACCTACTTTCTGAGAGGCAAACTCCACTGAACACACTGGGATTTACTCCTCTTTAGACATCTATGTAATTGCAGTTGTGAAAGGTGTCAGTAGACAAATCTAACTACATATGCATTTTAAAATTGTATAATTCACGTTTCAATAGAGTTTAATAGAGTTTTTAATTGATGTGGTATTGTTGTAATGTTTATTGATTTTGTTATTGTTTTATTGAATGTGTTCTGGGCAATGTAAATTGCTGACTATTGTAAGCCGCCCTGAGTCCCTACGGGTGAGAAGGGCAGGGTATAAGTGATGTAAATAAATAAATAAATACATACATACATAAATAAATGTTCCAATTTTATTACACACACACACACACACACTCACACACACTTATTGCCCAATTAATAAGAACAGTTTATAGACCTCCATGTTCCTGAAAAAGAAACATGGGTAATAGTGAACTTCTACCAAAAGTGACCATAGAGTCTTCCTGGAGGACATCCAAATTTTTAAAGAGAACATATTTTGTCAGATAGGAGTAGGCCAGTGGTTCTCAACCTGGGGTCCCCAAATGTTTTAGGCCTTCAATTACCAGAAACCCTAACAGCTTGTAAACCAGCTGGGATTTCTGGAAATTGTAGGCCAAAAAACCTGGGGACCCACAGGCTGAGAAACACTGGAGTAGGTGAAACTGGAGGGTGCTGGGTCCATGGCTATGGGGGTCATACTGTATTTCTTTCACTGTTGCTATTCCTATCAATTGCCCGCCAAATCTCCTGCTCTGCTCATAAATGTTGTAATGTGCTTTCAGTTATGCTTTATGGCTTCCCAGATAACACTATGGATGAAATAACAAGAATATATCAATAGGAAACTCAGACTGGATCTACATTGCCCTATAGTTCAGTTTCAGAACGTGGATTTATTGCATTGAACTGGATTATATCAGTCTACACTCCATATCAATGCAGGTAATCCTCATTCTGAAACTGGATTTTAGGGCAGTGTCGATACAGCTTTATTTTCTGTATATTATTATTTTATTGTATGACATAGCAAACAAGATAGACATGCTGGATTTCATATCACAAAATCACAAGTCGAACACTTCCCAAGTGTCTAGGACTGTGTGATGTATTTTCGGATGATGCGCGCAGATCCCAGTAGGGTGGCCTTTTGCAGTCTTCATCCAAAAAATACATCACAATAATAATAATAATAATAATAATAATAATAATAATAATAATAATAATAATTTACTGTATAATTATTTATACCCCACTTTTTCTCCCCAAAGGGGAATCAAATTGGCTTCACATAACAGCATTAATATATACTTTAAAATACACAGAAGTGCAAACATTAAAATAGAATTAAACACAAACATGATGATGATGATGACAATAATAATAATAATAATAATAATAATAATAATAATAATAATAATTTTATTTCTTACCCGCCTCTCCCTTTGGCTTTTAAAAAAATTTTTTTTACATTCCAACAATTAACAAAATTTTAGTGATGCATGCATACATTTCAATATACATAATACCAAAAGTAACTAATGCTTAAATGACATTTTAAATGATCCTTTGGAATGTAACACCCACCCCCGTACTCCCCTGTTCCCCCTCCCCCCTGGAACAGCAATTCAATATATTATCATTGTATCATTTTAACTGTGTGGAACGCCTGGTTCAAGGTGGTGTATCTTTCGTCTCCATCTATTTTGTTAATTAGGACTGACCATTTCCTGAACCAGTCAGGTTCTTTTAGACTATTTGTATATTTTCTTTTCCTTTGATTAATGAAATCATTAATTATATATTCTGATATATAAGACCACCAAGTTTCTATGTCCCATTTTGTCTCATCCCTCCATCCTTGAGCTATTGTGGCTTGTATTGCGGCTGTCATATATTTTAGAATCTCGGTCCAATTATTGTTATCATCCCTTACCTTTATTGTGGGGGACATAAATCTGGCTTTGTCCCATATTAATTATTTCCCTATTATTTCTTCCATTTCTTTTCTTATTTTACTATAAAAGATTTGAATTTTTCTACAGTTCCACCACATGTGGGAAAATGAACCTATTCCCCCACATTTGTGCCAACATTTGTTTGAGGTACTTTCCGTTATATGAGCTAATTGGAGGGGGGTTCTATACCATTTTAAGAATATTTTCCTTTGTGATTTTTTATCCTTATATGATTAATTTTATGAATATTATCGATCCAAGACCCGATTAGCTTCTCAGTAAAGTTTTATTTTCCTGTTTCCAGATCTCTGTAAGCGTTGCTTTCATATTATAAGTTAAGGCACTGAATATAAATGGAATGGCAGATCTTAAGATTTATAGGATGTTGAAATTGGCAAAGGAATGTAGGATAAATGTGATAATGTTATCGGAAACTCATAAAAAGAGGGGGAGGGATAAATTGATTAAGGATAAAACATGGAATAGAATTTATGAATCTCGAGGGACAGGGAACTCACGAGGGGTAGCAATTCTAATCAATGAAAATGTTCCATTTCAGGAGCTTGATGTTCAAAGAGATAGGGAAGGAAGAACAGTTTTCGTGAAAGGCAAGATAAATCAGGTTAAAATAACATTAGCTGTGATGTATGCTCCGAACAGAAACACAAAACAGTATATATTGAATACTAAAAAGAAACTGGATAATTATGCGGAAGGGACATTGATTTGGGCAGGCGATTTCAATTTGGACTTAACTAAAAAAAATAAAAAAGCAATAAATGTAAATAAGCTTAATATGGTGGATGCACATGCAAATCAAAGTATTAGGGATACTTTTTATTCAGCAAGACATAATAAATTTAGCTGTATAGATTACATCTTACTAAATAAAGCAAGCAAAGCCCAAATAAAGAAGGTAGAAAGGAAACCAATATTTTTGTCAGACCACAGTCCTCTGATTGCAACCTTGGGATTGAGTAATGAGATTAGTCAAAGAATTTGGAGATATAATTTGGTGGTAACAGAAAAAGATGAATATAAATTGAAGCTTCAGGAGGAGATAAAAGAATATTATAGAATAAATGATAATGGAGAGTTATCTAAAACTGTGGTGTGGGACTCATTTAAAAGTGTATTAAGAGGTCAATGTTTTAGTATTGAGTCCTACATAAGGAAAAGTTGGAGAGAGAAAAGAGAAAAATGTATAAAAGAAATTGAATCAATACAAGAACAATTGAGAATAACGAGGAGAAGAAATATAAATAGTATATTAAGGCAGAAAAAGAAAGAATTGGAATTAATGGATGAGGTGCAATGGAACAAAATGAGACAGAGTGTGAGGCAACGAATTAATGGATGGGGTACAAAATCAATGAAACAAATGGTGAGATATTTAAAGAGGAGAAAGGAAAAGTCATGTATAACAAAACTTAAAGATAAAAATGGATTGGTGAAAGATGGAAGAAAGGAACTCGAAGAAATAATGAGAGATTTTTACAGGGAGTTGTACCAAAAAGAACAGGTGAATAATGAAGAAATAAAAATTGGGAATAAAGTAAATGAGGAGGATAAAATTATGCTAAATGATGAAATAACACAGGAAGAAGTAATTCAGGTAATTAAAGGACTGAAACAATATAAGGCACCTGGTATAGATGGATATACAGCAGAATTTTATAAGACCTTTATGCATGAGTTGGTACCATATATGGCTGAAATGTTTAATGAGGTATATATGAGAGGTATTGTCCCGGAAACATGGAAACTTTCTGAAATTATTCCAGTTCTGAAGCCAGATAGACAACCGGAGCTCCCAGAATCATATCATCCAATCAGTTTAGTAAACCAAGATTATAAGATATTCATGAAAATCATAGCAAATAGATTGGAAATTATTCTACCAAAGATTATAGGAGAAGATCAATATGGATTTGTTAAAGGGCGGAGTATCAGTGAACCAATAAGAAATGTTGTTAATGCGATTAGTCATGCGACAAAAACAAAAAGAAAATTTTCAATTCTAAAGTTAGATGTGTATAAAGCTTTCAACAAAGTAAACCATGAATATCTGTATAGATTATGTAAAGAACTAAATCTGGGGAATAATTTCTGTGAAATGATTAAAAATGTATATAGGGAGAATACGGCTTGTATTAGAGTGAATGGACAAAGAACGGAAAACATTCAAATTGAGAATGGGACCAAACAAGGTTGTCCATTATCCCCAATGTTATTTGCTCTGGTAATAGAATCCCTAGCATATAAAATAAGGATGGATGAAACATGGGAAGGGTATAAGATTGGGAGGAAGGAGGAGTTGAGATTGAACCTGTATGCGGACGATGCAATAATTTTAACACAGAGACCAAGGGAAATGATTAAATCAATGAAAATAATATTGAGGGAGTTTAAAAAAGTATCAGGGCTATCAGTAAATATGGAGAAATCAGAGATATTATTTATTAATACGCCACCGAAAGAACAATTAGAGATAAGGAAGGAATCAGGATTAAAATTGGGCATTAAAAAGATGAAGTATTTGGGAATTTGGATATTTAAGACACTTGATAAAATAATAGATGGAAATTATAGAATGGCATGGAAGAGAATGTTAAAACAAATGAGTAGGTGGAAGAATAAAAATTTGAGACAGATGTCTAGGATAAGGGCATTGAAAATATTGATAATTCCAAAAATGATGTATTTATTTCAGGCTCTCCCAGGAATTCCTCCCATGGCAAAATTAAAGGAATGGGATAGGAAACTAAATTATTGGGTTGAAGGAGGGAAAAGACCAAGAGTAAGGAAAAAATTGATAATTGCAAAAGAAATGAAAGGGGGATGGGGCTGTCCATGCCTAGAGCTATATAGTGATGCCTTCCAAATTGAAAGAGCGATAGAATTACAAGTGACAAATAAAAAATGGGTGAGATTTGAAAAGGAAATGAATGGAGTTAATTGTGAAGAAATAATCTTTAGAAAATGGGATAAGAGAAATATAGATAAATTAATAGGACCAATGGAAGGAACAATGCAAGTGTGGAAGAAATGGCAAGGGAGAATAAGTAGCTTAAAATCTAAAATGTCAACAGTATGGATAATCAATAAGGATAAGGAATCAAATATGAATAGAAATATTCAAACATTGAAGGAAAAAGGAATAGAGAGACTAGAACAACTATATGACAGAGAGGGAATGGTAAGAGAAAATAAAATTAAACAATGGCTTGGAGAAGAAAATTGGTTACAGATAAGAGCAATCTGTGCATATTGCAAAATAAAAGAAAATATTAATATGGTTAAGAGAGAAGATAACGCCTTTGAAAAGATAATAAGAGAAAAGGGGGAAGGAAAGAAGGCACAGGCCAGCAAAATATATACAATGCTCATAGAGGCTGATGGATGTATAATACGGGATCTGAAAAGTATGTGGGAAAAGGAGCTGCAAATCACAGAACAAGAGATGAGAAATGTGGTAGAGACAATAGGGATGAAAAGGAATGCCAGAGTACGAGAAATGAGGAGGAAAATATTGCACAAATGGTATCGTACACCCTGCCAATTAGCATACTACTATAAAAAGGGGAGTAGTCAGTGCTGGCATGGATGTCATCAGAAAGGGCGGTTTATGCACATGATGTGGGAATGTGAATATGTACAATATTTTTGGCAGACTATACAAAATGAGTCAAATCAAATACTAGGAAATGAGTGGGTCATAACAAAGGAAATAGCGGTATTAGGGAAAAGAGAGGAAATGGGAAATAAAAGGGAAATAAAAGAAGCAATAATTGAATGTGCACAAGCAGTAATAGTATTAGGGTGGAAAGATAAATCAAAATGGACAGTAAATAAATGGTACCAATATATGGTGGAGCAAATGGAATTTGAAATTATGAACGTGAAACTAAATGTTGTAAAAACTAATGAAAATAGAACAAGAGAAATGGAAGAAAGATGGACAATGGTAAAGAACTATATCATGAATCAATCTGGAGATCAAGCCATAAGAAATAAGATACAAATGTTATATAGTATATAGGTTGGAAATAGATAAAGATAAAGATATAAAAATTGTCTCATAAAGAAACGAATATGTAAAAAGAAAACAATCCTCGTGTTGGTGGTGGGAATTGTAAATGTTTTGTATGTCTACAGTATGTATTGTTTGTGTTTAAAAAAATAAAAATTTATTTTAAAAAAAGTATTATAAGTTAAGGTAATTAGTTCATCATACCATAGCCCTGTCATTCCTTTATCTATTTCTAATTTCTTTCTAATTATTCTATTCAGGGGGGTTTCACCTGCTTCTCTTCTTTTCATGGCCTGGACTTTACTGGACAGACCTAACCATGCTATCCAATTCCCTTGGCCACATTTATCTTTTATTTTATCCCACTTTAATATTTCTCCATTGGGGTCCATAAGGTCCCAAATCCTTTGAATAACATTTTCCTTCAGTGCCTTAATTATATTCCTAAATGTCTTGTCCTTATTTTCCAATGTTTCTAATGGGAAAGGGTCAATTGAAAAAACAATAGAACACCTAAAAACAAATACATTACCTGGACCAGATGGATTTACATCAAACTTCTATAAAATATTCAAAGATGAAATTACTCCCAACCTATTTATACTCTTTAATGAAATAATGGGGAAACAATTTGTACCCTAAACGGTTTGGGACCCACCTACCTTAGAGACCGCATCTCCCCCTACGAACCCGCACGTTCTCTTCGCTCGTCGGGGGAGGCCCTCCTCTCGCTCCAACCACCCTCGCAGTCGCGGTTGGTGGGGACGAGAGAGAAGACCTTCTCCGTCGTGGCCCCCCGGCTTTGGAACTCGCTTCCTAGAGAGATCAGGCAGGCCCCCACCCTCCTCTCCTTCCGTAGGAGCTTAAAAACCTGGCTCTTTCAAAAGGCCTTTGATACTTAATCTGGTGTTGGACTGATCGAAGTGCCCATTTTATAATAGCCCCATTCTTGAGGTGTTGCCAATGCTATATTGCACTTTGTCCATTTTAACTGTGAAGTTACCTTCCCCATTTCGGCCCATTTCGGCACATGTTGCACTTTGCCTGGGTTCTATGACTTAGTCTCCAGTGTTAATATTGTATGTTTTATGTTGATTTTAACGATTGTTTTTACTGTAATTGATGTTTTTATTGGATAACTGTTTTATTGCTGTGTTTTGATATTTGATTGTTTTATCGGGCAAGGCCCCATGTAAGCCGCCCCGAGTCCCTTCGGGGAGATGGGGCGGGGTATAAAAATAAAGTTATTATTATTATTATTATTATTATTATTATTATTATTATTATTATTATTATCAACACAACGACGTTGTATGGCACAGCAAACAAGATAGATATGCTGGATTTCGTTTCGCAAAACCACAAGTCGAACACTTCCCAAGTGTCTAGGACTGTGTGATGTATTTTCTGATGATGTGTGCAGATCCCAGTAGGGTGGCCTTTTGCAGTTGGCAGATGGTGATTTTGTCAATGTCTATTGTTTCCAAATGCCGGCTGAGATCTTTTGGCACAGCACCCAGTGTGCCCATCACCACCGGGACCACCTGTACTGGTTTCTGCCAGAGTCTTTGAAGTTCAATCTTGAGGTCCTGATAGCGGCTGAGTTTTTCCTGTTGTTTTTCATCTATGCGACTGTCACCTGGGATGGCAACGTCAATGATCCAAACCTTGTTCTTTTCCACAACTGTGATGTCTGGTGTGTTGTGTTCCAGAACTTTGTCAGTCTGGATTCGGAAGTCCCACAGTATCTTTGCATGTTCATTTTCCAATACTTTTGCAGGTTTGTGATCCCACCAGTTCTTTGCTGCTGGTAGGTGGTACTTGAGGCATAAGTTCCAATGAATCATTTGGGCCACATAGTTGTGCCTCTGTTTGTAGTCTGTCTGTGCGATTTTCTTACAGCAGCTGAGGATATGATCAATGGTTTCGTCGGTTTCCTTGCACAGTCTGCATTTTGGGTCATCAGCTGATTTTTCAATCTTGGCCTTAATTGCATTTGTTCTGATGGCTTGCTCCTGGGCTGCAAGGATCAGGCCTTCTGTCTCCTTCTTCAGGGTCCCATTCGTGAGCCAGAGCCAGGTCTTCTCCTTATCAGCTTTTCCTTCAATTTTGTCAAGGAACTTTCCATGCAGTGTTTTGTTGTGCCAGCTGTCAGCTCTAGTTTGTAGTGCGGTTTTCTTGTACTGGTTTTTTGTCTGCTGTGTTTTGAGGAGTTTCTGATTTTTGACTTCAATCAAAGCAGGTTCTTCACTTTGCTTGACATATTCTGCCAGGGCATGTTCTTCTTCTTTGACTGCTTGCTTTACTTGTAAGAGTCCTCTGCCCCCTGATCTTCTAGGCAGATATAGCCGGTCAACATCACTGCGAGGGTGCAGTGAATGATGAATGGTCATGAGTTTTCTTGTTTTTCTGTCCAAATTGTCCAGTTCCACCTGTGTCCAATTTATAATGCCAGCAGTATATCTTATGAATTATTATTATTATTATTATTATTATTATTATTATTATTATTATTACCAAATTCTTGGAAACTCTCTGAAATTCTCACAATCTTAAAGCCAAATAAGGATGAAACGGATCCTAACTCATACAGACCAATATCCCTATGCAATGTGGACTACAAAATATTCACTAAAATATTAGCTAATAGACTGAAGGATATAATCCCAGAGATAATTCACGAAGATCAATACGGATTTGTAAAAAACAGGAAATTAGCGGACCCTATAAGGAATATTCTGAACATTCTGAATCATGCCACAGATAAAAAAAATCTAAAGTACTTATACTAAAATTGGAATTTTGCAAAGCATTCAATTCATTAGACCCCAAATATTTGAACAGACTCTGTGAGGAAAGCAATATGGGGGGGGGGGGGGGAGTATGTAAGGTAATAAAAGAACTATATAGTGAAAACAAAGCTACTATCTCAGTTAACGGGGAACAAACTAGACAAATAAACATTAACAGGGGAACTAAACAGGGATGCCCCCTTTCCCCAGCCCTATTCCCATTGGCCATTGAACCCTTAGCAAATTCAGTAAGGAACAACCCAGCTATTAAAGGTTATAAGGTGGGCAAGGAAGTCATCAAGATTAATCTATACGCTGACGATGTTATCATAATTTTAGGGGAGGTGGAGGAGTCACTACAATCAATAGTCAGAACAGTCAAGGATTTTGGTAAAACTTCGGGCTTCACAATTAATTTAGGGAAATCAGAGATTCTACATAAAAATCTAACATGGGAAGAACTTAAGAAGGTTCAAAACATCATGGGAATAAAACTAGGGAATAAGAAGATGAAATACCTGGGAGTAGATATACCAAAAAATATTAATAATATTATACCAATGAACTACAATCATTTATGGAAAAATATGAGCAAACAAATCATTTCATGGGGAAAGAAATTTCGAGATATCTCCTCGAGGCTAAAAATTTACAAGATGAAGATCTTGCCCAAATTCTTATTCTTGTTCCAAACCCTCCCAGTGAATATCCCTATCAATTTGTTGAAGAAATGGGATAACTCTTTCAAAAAATGGGTAGTGGGAGGAAACAAAAACAAAATTGCTAGCTTCTTATATTATAGTAAACAAGAATTGGGTGGATGGGGGGCTCCCTCATTGGGAATATACTATAAGGCAAGTCAACTAGCGAGGTTGCTAGAATTCAAATTGGAAGGGTCAAAAAATGGGTGCAAATAGAAAAGTAAGCAAATAATTGGCAAAAGGGAATGTCAATGGGAGAGATAATAGATAAAAAAGGCCTAAAGAACATAAAAGCAGGCCCTTGCTTAACAATGTTGTCAATCTGAAAAAAAATGGCAAACTAAATTACAAATAAATAAAATCGCCTCTCCCTTTGGCTTGAGGCAGGTTACAACACAATGAAAAAACACAAACTTTGCAAAAAAACAAATATATGTATTTCTATAAAATATCCACATTAAAACTGCATTTCTATAAAATACATTAAAATACACAAGGCAGACATCAAACAAAGGACACAAATTTAAGATTCACAGTTAAAAACTGTCTGGGTAGACCATCCAGAAGAGATGTGTCTTTGGATGGCTTTTATGTAGATTCTCATGTGGTCAAGGGGCCTCCGGTGGCACAGTGTGTTAAAGCGCTGAGCTGCTGAACCTGCGGACCAAAAGGTCACAGATTCGAATCCGGGGAGCAGAATGAGCACCTGCTGCTAGCCCCAGCTTCTGCCAACCTAGCAGTTCGAAAACATGCAAATGTGAGTAGATCAATAAGTACCACTCCGGCGGGAAGGTAACGGCGCTCCATGCAGTCATGCTGGCCACATGACCTTGGAGGTGTCTACGGACAACGCCAGCTCTTCGGCTTAGAAATGGAGATGAGCACCAACCCCCAGAGTTGGAAACGACTGGACTTAACGTCAGGGGAAACCTTTACCTTTTACCTATGTGGTCAAGATTCTTATGTAGTCAAGATAGTATTGTTTATTCAGAAAAGGGAAGTGTCCACAGTCCTAGTATTCATACAGGCAACTCAAGATTTTTAAATCTAGAAAAAATACACCAGTGTAGCCCTGTCCTATGTCCATGAACACTGATGCTATTAACTTGGTTCTCTCAACTAGCCTCTAAAGTACTGCAAGATCACTTTCAATATTCAAATTCCTATCAGTCTGGGAGTATACTGGGGACACTTTAGGCGGAGGTACAGAAGTTTGTAAATGAAATTAAGACAAAATGTTATTTCAGAAAACAACCCCCCCCCCACAATGACTTAAAAGTATGTTCATGGGCCAGAGATATGAAATGTATGGAGTCACTTATTGTCGATAGGAGGCATTTGTTTTTTTATTTAAAAAATTGCCTTCAATTGCAGTGCTCATTTCCCCAGTGACCAAGGAAAATGGCTTAAATCCAATTGCTACATTCAACCAGAGCAGACAATGGGATTTAGGCCATTGAATCTAAAATGAATATTTGGATGAGAATTTATTGATTTTGTCTGTGGCTGAGAAGAGCTAAGATATGGAATGTTATGGTTTCTGTAAAGAAAAAAGGGATTGATGTGTATGGATTAGTGCCAAAGAATTATCCATTCCATACACAATACTTTTGAGAAAGAAAGAAATGGGAGCAGGGCAGTACATACATTTTTGTCATTAGTGCAGACAGCCAACAAGATGTGGTAGTCTATCCTATTGTTAACAGTTCATGGGGTTGGTGACTCATTAGGCATTGCACCCATGAAATGAAGTGCTAAGGTGACATTGCATTTCTGATGAGTGTAATGTTGCTAATGGTCTTCTGAGTTAAGTCAAGTGGTCAGAATAATGGGAAAAATTAATTCGTAATACCTAAAGGAAGGACAATATCAGAGTTGAAAACAGTGATATCACTTCCATTTTGTAAGCAAAGGAAATAATGGAGCCAAGCACATCCACCCACTCACCCACCTTTTTCCTGCAACAGTTTGGCAGTTAGATCATTATATCCACTTTTCAGCCAAGAAATAATAAGCACACACTATATTTTAACATGCCCATGTTTATGGGCACATTTCTGTTCCTAGGAAGACAAATTAAGCAAATGAAATAAGAAAAAAACCTAAATTTAGAACCCACACTGCTGGCAAAGAAAGCCCATTCCCTGCAAATTGATTTGGTTGAAACCTGCATAGTAACTTCGTCAGTTCTTATCAGACGAGATTTGTATTAAAGTGCCTGATGCAGCCTGTAGTTTGCAAGGAAAGGCTCTGCAGGCTGCCGCTCCTTGTGATTGGCTCTGACATGTGCAGTTGAAAGGCCTCTTATACTGAGAATGATCTTCTTTTTTAGCCTGTATTGAGTTGGGACTGATTTTGATAGCCCGTTTCAGTCAAGAACCATAAAGTTATTGCACATTTAAAACTGTCAGTATGAGCTCCATTCTCTCTTTCCCTCCCTTCCCTCCCTGCCTCCTTCTCCCTCTCCCTCTCTCATCATTTCACAGGACTGCAAGGTTACAGAAAGGGCTAATCAATTGTCAAACTCCCCTTTATCACCGAGAAGGTGGATTTTTTTTTTTAAAAAACCTGTAACTGCCCTGCTGTAGGGGGTTCTTCTGACTACACAGCACCCTTTTTCCGCATACAATGCTACCATGATTAATGTCCTCCCACCTCAGACCTTGTTAAAACCTGTTCTTTAAAGCAGCCTGGCGCACCACAGCGAGAGCAAGAGCGAGGTTGCATAAATCAACGTGTTCTCACAGCCCCCAGGATATCCATTATAGATGCCAGCTGGATGACTGGAAGATAGAGAAAAATGAATATTGTATCCTGTGGCCTTTTGCCTCTAATGACCACTTTTCAACATTTTTGAAGGCATGATTAAATTTTGATAACTGGGGAAGTCACTCTGAACAGGCTGAAATAGAGATAAATTGACTGAGGGTCTGACATCTCAGTGGAGAGCAGGCAACTAATTAGTGTGTGAATCGCACTCTGAAAGAGATGTAAAAGGGAGGCAGGTTTAATCAGAGGCGCTGCCGCGGTACAGGAATAGTCGGGGATAATTGCGGCCTAGGTAGAAATCACAGGCTCAACGAGCGGCTTTTTTGGTCCGCTTGATTGGCAGCCGCTGACCTAGTGTCTCCAACCCTTGAACGGGTACAACAGTAACAGCCTTGTCAAAGCAATTTGCTTGCAGCTCTCTATGACCGGTTATTTCAGCTGTGGTGCTGGGACACCCAATTTGAAAGGGTACTTTGCTCCTTTGCTTCAGTGGGAGCTGGGCGGAACAGCCTCATTATTTCTGATGACTTTACTTTTGAACCTTTTACTCCCGCCTCCTCTCCGCACACTCCACCAACCCCCACCTATACCCTCTCGCTGGGGGCTCTCCTGGACAGATGAAGTGTCAGATCAATTTAACTGTTGATTGCGGTGCTAGGAAGGGAAAGAAAGAAAGAAGGCAGGGAAGGGAGGAAAGAAGAAAGGGCAATCTCTCTCTGTGTGTGTATATGCGGTGTTGTGTAGATATACAGAATGGCTTATGGTCTCTGCTAGAAGGGGGCCTCTGCAATAGGTCAGTGTAGTACATGCACCAGGATATGTGTGTTATGTACACATTCAGTGCTCTGCTGTTCCTTTTACTGTCAGACTTAGGAATCAAATGTAGCATATTTAATTCTTTTAAATGTTTTGTTTGGGAAAACCCACAGCATCTGATGCAACTCAGATGTAGCTAAATGACTCAGGGCTGCAAAACTGATGGCTATTCTATCATACTCATTATCTCTTCAGCCCACCCCTTTCCTGGTAGCAATTCTTTTTTTCATACAAGAGCAAATGTTAATGATAACTAATCCCTAATGGAACATTAGCCACCCTTGGAATGTGCAAGGAATAATGGGCATGGACGGTGATGGAGTAGATCTCTTGTTGATTTTCTCCACCTGAGAATGAATTAGTGCTTCTTCTCAGTACTAAATTTTATTTTATTTTTTGCCCAAGGCACTCCGGTTTCTCTTTATAAACTGATCAGTCCCCTGGGTCTAGTATTGTATCAAAAAACTTCCCAGATGCCTGATGTGAATGTGTTTTGATGTGACACATTCTGCCTTTGCACAGCCTTCAGCTAGGATTTTTAGAACATATTTTACATGATAATGAGGGAGGCCAACTGCCATTAGGGCAAGGTAATTAAATGTCTACTGCAAACTGAGGCTTTATTACTAGGTGGGTAGTACCTAGTAATAAGGCTTGTTTTCTCTCTTTCCACTTCTAATGCAGATCCAAAATAGCAAATTAATAATTCATTTTCAAAGTTAAAAAAGACAAAGTTTTGGTGCTTATAAGAGCCAAATCTGAACTTGGCTACCAAAATCGAATGATACCTTTTGATGTTACAAAATGCAGTAACAGTTTTACCATGAATTTTTGAATGAATTATGGAGGTGCACCAGTTAAATGGTTCTGAAGTTGTTCACCAGAAAGGGACAAACAGTACCTGTCACTTATCTTTGTGATGGTAAATGCAATGAATTTATTGTGGGCAGATAGGGAGTCAGTGACAAATATCAGAAATAGCAGCCTCTTTTTCTGACTCATATTGCTGTGCCTGTTCAATGAACATGCTGGCTCTACGTCTAGTTATTACCAGCAATCAATGATTCTATGTTCTTAAAAGAAAACAAGCAGTGAGGCATTCACAGATGACAAGCTTAAATTGGACAAGACGCTGAATGTGTCACAACATTGCCTGGCAAAACACAAAAGCTAAAAATAAAAGGCCCTAAGCAGTCTATCGACACAGTAGCAACTGTCAGCAAACATTTCAGGTGCTTTCACATCTAGCCTGTTAGGTCTAGGTCAAGCATCTGGTCTACATTGACCAGATGGGTAATGCGGTCACAGTTCATGGTTATATATGTAGCATGAAGAACATCAAGTTGACAAAATCCTGCAGGCTGTAACTCAGGTTACTTTCAATCCAGATGGATGAAGAAGTGTATGAAGACATTTTGAAATGCTTGTTGACATTTTATTGCATAGTGGTCACCCTGTGACACAGGTGGCAGAGAGAGAGGGGGCTTGTGGGCTGCGGTTGGAAGCTCATGATTATGGCACAGAGGCCTATATTTTCACAAAAAGGAAATGGACAGTTGCCTGTTTTTCATTCACTAAATTATTGGCAAACACACTTTAAAGAAACATGTATAGGAGGGTCTGTGCTAGAAAGTAGAACTGCCAAATGTGACTATGGTAAGTTTTTCATAAAAGCTATTGGTATTTCTTTCTCTGTATAACAACCATTACTGGATTAGCGGTTCTCAAAATATGCTCCCCAGAGCACTTGGGGCTCCATGGTTCCCTCCTCCTTCCTTCTCCCCCTCCAAGTATTTTCTCTTCTTTCCTGCTACTCCCACTCCCCCTCCCTTACCACTAAAAGCCTTTTCAACCTGTCTCCTATGCCACCAAAACTCCATTTTCCCCTCCTTCCTTGTCACACAGATCTTTTTCCTCTTGCCTTGCTAGCTTCCAAAACCCCGTTTCCCTTCCACTACTCAGGAGGTGCTTTGATTGTGCTTTTCCTGCATTGTAGAAGGGGGCTAGACTGGATAGCCACTGGGGTTTCTGCTACTACTACAACAACAAAGGCTGGGTGGCTATGTATTGAGTGTGTTTTGATTGTGCTTTTCCTGCATGGCAGAAAGGAGTTGAATTAGATGAGCCCTGGGGTTTCTGCTGTCATTGTTCTTGTTATTGTTTCTGTTGTTGTTACAAAGGCTGAGTGGCCAGCTGTTTATTTCTGTTAAAATTGATCTTTATTTTAAATATTGTATTGTTCTTTCTTTCTTTTTTCATTTTTGAACTACAAACACGATATGTGAGGTGTGTGTAAGAATTTGTTCATTTTTTCCAGTTAGTTCACACAAACACTCTCCATCCATCTGCCACTGACCCAAACCATCTGTCAAATTTTAAAACATAATGTGCCAAAACGTTTGCCCATGCCTGCTATAAATACATTATATATAATATAATACATATCTATCTATCTATTTAAATTTCTAGGCACAAAGATCACTGCAGATGCAGACTGCAGCCAGGAAATCAGAAGACATTTACTTCTTGGGAGAAGAGCAATAGTAAACCTCGATAAAATAGTGAAAAGCAGAGACATCACACTGGCAACGAAGTTCCGCATAGTTAAAGCAATGGTATTCCCCATAGTAACCTATGGTTGTGAGAGCTGGACCATAAGGAAGGCAGAGCTAAGGAAGATAGATGCTTTTGAACTTTGGTGCTAGAGGAAAATCCTGAGAGTGCCTTGGACCGCAAGAAGATCCAACCAGTCCATCTTCCAGGAAATAATGCCCGGCTGCTCACTGGAGGGAAGGATATTAGAGGCAAAGTTGAAGTATTTTGGCCATATCATGAGGAGACAGGAAAGCTTGGAAAAGATCATGATGCTGGGGAAAATGGAAGGAAAAAGGAAGAGAGGCCGACCAAGGGCAAGATGGATGGATGGTATCCTTGAAGTGACTGGCTTGACCTTGAAGGAATTGGGGGCAGTGACGGCCGACAGGGAGCTCTGGCGTGGACTGGTCCATGAGGTCACGAAGAGTTGGAGACGACTGTGTGAATGAAGAAGATCTATCTATCTATGACATTTCTTGAGGCTCCATGAGATACTTTTGCTTCAAAAAAAGGCTCTCAGTTGAAAAAAATGAGATCCCCTGAATTAGAATACAGATGTAAAGGACCACATTCTAATCCAATGGTTGTTATATACAGAAACAAACAATCTGAAGACCTAAATCCCATGCAGAATTAGGAAAGTCTACATACATTGAAATCAATAAAATTAAACCATGTGTAATTCTGCATTAAACTGAATCTTGCTTAATTTCATTTATTTAAATGGATGTAGATATATCTGGTGTCACAGGTTTTCTGAATATATTGAATATCAGAAGTTTACCCAACTTTTTTCACAAAAATAAATGATTTATAATGAAAAAGGAACAAAATGAAGCAGAAGGCATGGCAATAATAATAATACCACAAAAAAAAAATACAGAACAGCCTATTCAATGCTGCCACCTTCCCCATGGCAGTGATACGCAGCTTGGGAAAGGCTTGCAGTAATACAGGGTTGTTCATTTGTTAGGTGTCAAGGGTTGAGGGAGACCTACAATATAATTGTTTTCAAAGAAAACAACACCATGGGAAGCTTTCAGTGAAAATTCAAGAGAGAAAGCCAGCTAAGGGTGCATCTAAACACTAACCATTTAAGTTGGTGTGGAGTCAAATCAGCCTGTGGGCATCTACAAAATGAGTACAGGCTGATCCCATTTGATCATGGAAGCCTTAATGTAGCTGCACCCTAGATTTAAAAAGCACAGAGGAAAGTCCAAATCCTGCACCAGCATCAAGGCTTTCCCATGTTTGGCACCCGCCCCTGATCCCTATGAAGAACCAGGAAGTGGGTAAATTGACAGCCACCCAACACTCCCCAGGCCCAGGCAGCTTAGGGACATGGAATTACTATTCCTTCCTGCCCTCTCCCATTCTGATTTTGCCCTTAAAATGGAGGAAAAATACACATACCTAATTTACTGCATTTCTTCTTCCTGGTTCTGTGCCATGTGACTGACAAAGGAGTTTGGGAGGAGTCGGGGTCCTATCCTAGTTCTCAGCCAAGGTTTAGTATCATAAGGTTCCAAACCTGGCTTGATGACAGCCAAAATAGGCTTGAATTTTTGTTAAACTCTACAACCTGATGGGAATATCAGCTTTTAAAAGGAATTGATTCATACATTTGGGTGAAACTGGACAATGACTTTTGTGTCGCATCTCATCTTGTATAGAATTATGATTTTGAATTTAGTGTTTGTTTCAGAATCAAAGCACTCATGTGGTCTAGAGACAACTTCTGTTAGGTGATTATGGGATTATTGGCCAGCAAAATTTTTTAGATCTACTTATGGATTCAATTCTGCAAACCATATCAGAGCTTGGAATACTGCTTTTAAAAAGAATGTAGTGTCATACAGAAGCCACCCATAAGTGACCTGTATAAGATGTTGTTCTAGGCCCAAAAGTGTCATCCTATTATTATTTATATATGAATTACTTTAGCATTTAATTATATATATTTTTCTTAATGACTATATCATGCACTAGCACAGACCAATGACATACATGAAAATCAATTGCCATGGGACCTCTTCACATGGGGAATTTTTGTCCCGTTTTGTTGCTTGTATGAGTGCAACGGCACAGCCAAAAAAGGGCCATGTGAAGAGTGACCCTCTATCTCCATTTTGCATTTAAAAGACATTCTTCTGAATCTTCATTTTGGAATGAGATTTTGGCAGCATGGGCCAAAGCCTTCTTTGGAGTCATTGGCCTGTAAATATGAAAACTATTTCTTCACATCTTGCAAAGTTACTTGACCATGGTATATTCAGTAGGCTTGTGCCTGGGCTCATTTTGGATGTTTGCCTTTGGTTTGTTCGGCTTGTTCGGCTTGCTTGGAAGCTCATAACAGCATGGGCTCCACCACCATTTTTTTTACAACAGTACAGTGATTGTCAAAAACCACTGTTTTTGGTTTCTTTTGCTTACATGTTGAATGTGAGGAGGCAGCTGCTAGAAGGAAAAGGATCCCAGGAAGTTATATTTCTTAAGCCCTTTATAAACTCAGGTCTCTTCTACAGGCAGAAGGGAAAGGATCACAGGAAGCGAGGTTTAACCCTTTTATTAAACTCAGGTCTTCTCTACTAATGGAAGGGAAAGGATCCCAGGAAGTGAGGTTTCGTAAGCCCTTTATTAAACTCAGGTCTCCTCTACAGACAGAAAAGAAAGGATAGCAAAAGAGTAGCACCTTAACTCTGATGCTTTTAATCCAGGTCTTAAAGAAGGATATAAGGACAAATGATGCCTAAAATGATGGAAAGGGGAGTCTGGGAAGTCCCCCCCCCACCATAAGGAGCCAGATAGAAAATGAAATCTTTCAGCTTTCCGGATTTTGTCCTCTCGAATTCAGGAAGCTCTCGAAAAACAGATAAGGACCTGCACCAAAATCCAGAACACTGAAATGGATCATGGTTTACCCATATTGCACAAGCCTAATATTCAGCACTGAACACTCTTGAACATGCAGTCACCTGAATATGATCCTGGGTTCCTTGAATGCTGCCATTATCTGGAATGGACATGGTACTTTAGTTGCAGAGCAACCAAAGTTCATGATGGAGGGTGGTTCAGCAAGAGTTACTGTATTTTTACCAGGGCTCATTGTGATGGTGCACGCATGCATGGTCAAAGTTTCTCTTAATATTGTCTTCGGGTCTTCGATGATCTGGCAAGAGCAAGCTAATGCCTAAGTTTTCTAATGGATAGTTAATTTTCAGTCTTTGAAGCTGAAGCTGTTTTAATGAGTAGATGAGGCTGGTAATGCATTTTGAGACATCTTTTGCTTCAGGTAGAAATATCTTATTCAATATACAACCATAGCAATGATGCTTACATAGGGAAAGCAAATGTTTGAGCAGCATAGCAATTTGCAGCTGGGTTAATAGTGGTATAGTATAATTAAAAAAATAAGGGTTTTCAATTAATGACCTCTCTTTTTCTTTGTTTTCTTGGCATGGTTTCTACTTTAGATGTCAGTGATTGTGGAAAAATAGTTCCGATGGTATTAGCAATAAAAACAGGTGCAATAAATTTGTATAGGCCAGGCAGCCGTGATGACTTAATTGCTGCTTTAGTGAAAAGACTGTAACCATTATGCAAAATTATTTTAAAAAGCACAATGTAATTTGTCAGAATGTTAGCCATTACTGTATATGTTGAAGGTGGAAAAGAAGCATCCATTTTAACATTACAGTGTTTGTAATAATGAATGTTGGAAATATAATTTATTGAAATGCATCCTTTTAACAAAGTGAGCTCAGGTGTGACAAACATTTCCAGGCATGGATAACTCTATTCAAACTTAGGCAGGGAAATATTTAACAACATAATAAAATATGTGAATATTCTGACTTTAGGCTTTTTTTCCCTTTTTTCATAACAAAAACAGCATATGCATGGCTTTGGAGTCAGGTAACAAAATGATTGGATGAAGTGGTGAGGGGGCTTAAGAGCTGCTTTTAATGATTAATTGTATTTAGTAACTCTCAGAGAAATGGTAAAGAGAGAACCCAAAAGAATCTCAAAATAATGCTGAAATTGAAAGTCAGTTTGCTAACAAGCAGTCTCTCTGAAGGACAAGTATTTGGCTAATAAGATGCCTGGAACAGAAAGGAGTAAAACTCCACTCCCTTTGGCTAAAAATTGTTTCCCAGTGTCTTATCACATTTCTATATTCTGTTTCGTCGCTCTGAACTACAGTGGACAATAGAGTGCTTGTTAGAATGGCAACAAAATATAACTCTGAAGCCATGAAAATTTCCGCCTATTAGAAATAATAGGCAGTCTTAATATTGGATTATATTTTAGTTATGTTTTTATGTATATCAATTTTAATATATTCTCTTTATGTCTGTGTTTTATGCCCAAGGCACTGTACAAGTGCCATTTGTAAACTGTCTTGAGTCCTCCTCAGGATAGAGAAAAGTGGAATATAAATATGGTAAAGAAATAAATAAATAGAATAATGTGTGATTTTGGGAAAATGAACACTTAAGCATTGTTTAGTGTGCACATGTCAGAAAAAAGGTTATAACAAGCCTGCACATCCAATTAGGGTGTGACAGTTGTTTTCTTTTTTCCAGTGAGAGTTGGGCTGTCGCTACTCTTGGCCAACAGTAAACTTTCTTAAAATCATCTTCTGTTCCTCTGATTCCTTCACCCACATCCTAACGAATTCCCTAACATCACCAGCTGAGAATGAGACATCCATATATAGAATATAACATATTGGAATATAACACAACACATCTGTTCCAACCAGGTATAGTAGGAAGCATCAAATATAGAGCTTGGTAATGTTACCTTTTTGAACTACAAGTCAGAATTCCTCAGGCAGCATTGCTACTGGAATTCTAGGAGCAGTCCAAATAAGGAATTTTCCCAGCCTCTGGACCAAACTGTGCATTTCATCTATTGAAAGAGAATATACATACATATACAGTACAACTTTACCAAAGAAGAGAACAGAGCATTGTTGGGTCAGACTGTAGTCCCAAGTCTAGCATCTTGCTACTTGTAGTGGCCAAGATGCCTATGGGTTGTTTGAAAGGAGGAAATGATCTGATTCTGTGTGTATCTCTTAAAAATTATGTCTTAAAATAGATAATAACTCTTCCTAAGCATACTTCTCTATCTACCTGGGAAACTGAATAAAACAAGTCTACCTAACGGAATGATACCTTTGCCTACCCACTTAAAAGGCTTACTGAGAAAGCTTGGACCACTACATGCCATCCTAGCATGTTGGCTTTAGGTGGAATGGGGCCAACATGTAGTTATTTTTTCCATGACCTCATCCACCATCAGTTGAGTTATAAGATACTCATTTAGTAAGGCACCTATTGACTGTACTAGTGTCTCACCAGAGTATCCTCTGATTAAAACTATCTCTCTTTATAATTCCATCCCATCCTTTTGTCTCACAGGGCTGAAATTCCTTCTTGTCTGTCATGGAGAACCAAAATTAAATGCACATTTCTTGCATTGCCACATGAACACGAACCTGTTACTTGCATAAGGCTACAAAAGGGCCATGGTTCCCTAGTACTCTGTGCACATCAATATGCCAAAAAAGTCACAGGGAATTCAAAGATAGAAGAAGGAACTACTGATGATGCACATTCAAATGTCAACTTCCTGTTGTCCTTTAAGCGACAAAGTAGCACATGTTTGGTAGTTTGGGGGAAGGAATCCTCATGGACTTTTTGTTAGCCATGTTTTAGTTAGCCATGTTTGTCATCTCACCCACTGTGAGTTTGAACTGCAAGCTGTGACAGTTTCAATTAACTGAATAAAATTCAGATTATTTTGATTGAATTATTTTAGAAGCACTCTCCCTAAGCAACTATACTGGGGTGGAAATTGTGGTTCTCCACATGTTGGACTGCAACTCCCAGCATTCTTTGCCATTAGCTAGGATGGTTAGAACCATTGTGCATTCCATTTTAGCACCATCTGGAGAATGCTTCAGCATGGTGTGTATAAAAAGAAAGATGAATACAATTTTCAGTGTGAGGTACACTACATATAATCCAATTCTGATCCTTACCAACAATTCACAGGTGTGTATGTGCTTGGAAGTAACCTATCAACATATGGTGATCCCATGAATTTCATGAAGTTTTCTTAGGCAAGCAATACTCTGAAGTAGTTCCTTTGAAATATTGCCTACAGTGCCTGTACTTCATTGGCTGATACTGTGCTATTGTCCTCCTGAAGAGTCTGCCTTAGCTTCAAGAGAGGCCTTTCTCTTTCTCTCCATCCTATCACCTTCATAGGCATCTCTGATGGGAGTGTGACACAATGTCTTCTCAGCAGCTGCTCCCAGGTTCTCAAATTCCTTTTCAAGGGAGGCTTTAATTGTGTTGTCGAAGGCTTTCATGGCCAGGATCACAGGGTTGTTGTATGTCTTTCGGGCTGTGTGGCCATGTTCCAGAAGCATTCTCTCCTGACGTTTCGCCCACATCTATGGCAGGCATCCTCAGAGGTTGTGAGGTACCTCACAAACTCTGAGGATGCCTGCCATAGATGTGGGCGAAACGTCAGGAGAGAATGCTTCTGGAACATGGCCACACAGCCCGAAAGACATACAACAACGCTGAGGCTTTAATTGTTATAGCCTTGTCTTCTCATTTCCATGCAAAGCTTTCTTGTATTACAACAGGCTTTCAAGAACAGACTCTTTTTTAAAAAGTGTTTTTTAATGCATACCCCCCTCTCTCTATGGGCCCTTCCACACAGCTATATAATCCAGAATATTGAAGAATAAAATCCCACAATATCTGCTTTGAACTGGGTTATCTAAGTCCATACTGCCATATATTCCAGCTCAAAACAGATAATGTGGGATTTCATTCAGATGTGGAAGGCAGTCAAATTTGTCTTTAAGTTGTCTGCTGACTTATTGTCACCCCATGAATTTCATGGAGTTGTCTTAGGCAAAAAATACTCAGAAGGGATCTGGTACCTCAGCATTTAGGGCTTACAATGGGATGCTGTACCTCTTTTTGTTTCAAACCACTTTTTATTATTTTTTAATTGTTTTATCATAATAAACTATGGCATGTTCTTGGTGATATGGGGATGCCAAGTCACCTTGTCTGTCTCCTGAGAAATCTGTATAAAGACCAAGTAGCCACAGTCAGAACAGATCAAGGAACAACAGACTGGTTCAAGATTGGGAAAGGAGTAGGGCAGGGCTGCATACTTTCACCCTCTCTATTCAACTTGTATGCAGAACACATCATGCAACATGCGGGGCTTGAGGAATCCAAGGCCGGAGTTAAAATTGCTGGAAGAAAAATTAACAACCTTAGGTATGCAGATGATACCCCTCTGATGGTTGAAAGTGAGGAATTGCTGAGGAGCCTTATCACCAAGGTGAAAGAAGAAAGTGCAAAAGCTGGGTTGCAGTTAAACATCAAGAAAATCAAGATCATGGCAACTACACCTATTGATAACTGGCAAAAAGAGAGAGAAAACATGGAGGCAGTGACAGACTTCATATTTCTAGGTGCGAAGATCACTGCAGATGCAGACTGCAGCCAGGAAGTCAGAAGACGTTTACTTCTTGGGAGGAGAGCAATGGCCAACCTTGACAAAATAGTGAAGAGCAGAGACATCACACTGGCAACGAAGGTCTGCATAGTCAAAGCAATGGTATTCCCCATAGTGTCAGGACCCAGGCTGCAGAGCACCAATAACCTACACAGAGGCCAGTCTCTATCTAATATTTTTATTAAAGGAATATATAAAGTCAATAAAAACAAGTGAAGAATAAAGTTCAGAAATAGACCTTTCAGAAAAGGTCAAATATAGTCCAGGAAAATAATGTCCAATATGTGATATTAAGGTCCAAAGTTATAATCCAATAACCGAAACACACACTTTGCCGAGCAAAGTGTGGGGAAATGACAAGGTCTTTTAGTCCATTGGAGCTTGACAACAAGGCTGGAAAACAAACTAGATTCTTGGCAAACAAGACTTGATACGAGGCAACAAGAAGCAAGAACAAGGTCCGTGGCGAGGTCCGGGGAACAAGGCAGGCTTGGAACTTGGTCCTGGAAACAAGGAACTGGGGTTGCGTAGTCCACACACGATCTCACTCCTCAAGCTGACGAGTTGACTCCGCAAGGTTTCCTTCGCGGCAAAACACCTAAATAGGGTCTCGTTTCCCGCCGAAAGAACACTTTCCCTGGAGAACTAAAAGTGAAACCCAACTCTGTCCAGATGCATGACTCCTTAGAATTTCCGAAGGGAAGCAGACCTAATCAGCTAATTGTTTGGCTGCGATTCTGGCGCTCCGGCGATTTGCCTCCCTAGTTCCTCTATCTCTATTATAATTGTCCCTACGAGAAAACGGGGGAGAATTCTGCCCAAGGCTTGTTTGGCTGACTTCTTGAGGGCAAACATCCTCCAGGTGCAGGGGCTCAGATTCTGGCTGAACCGGTGGAAATCCCATGTTTTCCTCCTCATCTGCCACAATAGTACTAGGAACGGGACTACAAGGCCCATGAGACATCACACTATCCCCCTCCTCAAGGCCCCTCTCCAACATGGGCCCTCTCCGCAGGGCGCGGGGCCGCGGCTTGGCAGGATAGGCCTGATGGAAGCGGCGGACTAAGTCGGGGGCATGAACTGTGGAAGCGTCTTCCCAAGAGCATTCTTCGGGGCCAAAACCCACCCAGTCAATGAGATATTGAAGGCGGCGGCGATGAAAGCGAGAATCCAAAATGTCCTGAACCTCGAATTCCTCCTCCCCGTCCACCAAAACAGGGGTGGGGGCCGGCCGGTTCGCATCAGGGCGTACACCATCCGCCGGAAGGAGCAGGGAACGATGAAACACTGGATGAATGCGCATGGAGCGCAGAAGTTGGAGTTTGAAAGTCACGGGGTTAAGTTGCGCCACCACTGGGTAGGGACCAATGAAACGGGCATCTAGCTTCCGGCAGGGACGGTGGGAGGGCAAAAAGCGAGTGGACAATAGAACCCGATCTCCTACCTTGATCTCGGGGCCCGGCTGGCGATGACCATCAGCGTGGCGCTTATAGTCCACTTTGGCTTGATCCAGATGCTGGTGCAAGAGTTCTTGCACTGCTGTGAGTTCCTGCAGCCAGTCCTCCGCTGCGGGGACTTCTGAGGTTTCAATGACAGAAGGAAAGAAACGTGGATGGAAACCATAGAACGGGGTTGCAAAGAACGGGGTTTCCTTAGTTGAAGCCTGGACACCGTTGTTGTAGTCAAACTGTGACAGAGGTAACAGGGAAGCCCAATTGTCCTGTTGGTAGTTTACATAACAGCGAAGGTATTGTTCCAAAGTGGCATTGGTGCACTCCGTTTGCCCATCCATTTGGGGATGGTGAGCTGAAGATAAACGAGAGTCTATGCCCAATAGTTGTTGCAGTGCCTTCCAGAACCGAGAGGTGAATTGAGATCCACGGTCTGTGACCAAACTCTTGGGCAACCCATGTAGGCGGAAGAAATGTTGAAGGAATAAATCTGCAGTCTCTTTGGCCGTGGGAAGACCATCACAGGGAACGAAATGGGCCAATTTGGTAAAAAGGTCCACTACTACTAGAATCGTGGTGAATCCAAGGGAGGGTGGCAAGTCAGTGATAAAATCCGCGGAAATTATCTCCCATGGACGAGAAGGAGTGGGAAGGGGATGAAGTAGCCCTGAGGGCTTCTCCCTTCGTGTCTTGGAGCGCTGACATACAGGGCAGGTATTGACATATTTCTCCACATCCTTGCGGATCTTGGGCCACCAGTAGTCTCGTAGGATCAAGTGCATGGTTTTAAATAGTCCGAAATGCCCTGCTGGCTTGCTGTCATGACACAGACGAAGTGCCTTTTCTCTGCCGGGGCCGGGAGGAATGTAAACATGGTTCCTGTAGCATAGCAGGCCGTCTTTAAGTGAGAATGGGAAACGTAGTCCTTGGCGAATCTGTTCTTGAGCCCAGGCATCTGTCTGTTGACTGGCTCTAATTTCTTGAGAGCAAAGGGATTCTGGGTTAGAGGGAGTTGGTTCAGTTGGAGTGGATTTGGTGTTTCCCACTGTGAGCGTGGCAAAGTTTTCCGGCTGCAGCAATCGGGACTCTGAGGTCTCTCTGCGCCCTGCAGCATACTCCGGTTTCCGTGATAAAGCATCTGCTTGCTTGGTCTGAGCCGGGGTCACATAATGGATCTGGAAGTCAAAACGTTCAAAGAACAAAGCCCAGCCCTGCTGCCTTTGATTTGGTTTTCGTGCAGTTCTTAGATGTTCCAAATTACGATGGTCAGTATGAACCTCAATGGGAAATTTGGCCCCTTCTAACCAATGTCTCCAATTTTCAAAAGCTGCCTTTATGGCCAAAAGTTCTTTCTCCCAAATAGTGTAATTTCTCTCTGGGGCTGTTAGTTGACGGGAGTAATAGGCACAAGGATGGAGATGCTCTCCCACTGGTTGCATGAGTATAGCCCCAATTGCCACATCAGAGGCGTCAGCCTGTACAACAAAAGGGGTTTTAGGATCAGGGTGCTGAAGAATTGGCTGGGTCGTGAATAACTTCTTTAACTGCTGGAACCCTTTCTCTGCTTGCTCCGTCCAGCGGAAAGGCTGTTTTCCACGGATGCAGCTGGTGATTGGGTCAGACCAGCGAGCGAAGTCTGGGATGAATTTGCGGTAGTAGTTTGCGAAACCCAAGAAGCACTGCACTTCCTTCTTGTTGGTTGGCGCCCGCCATTCCAATACTGACCTTTGCCGGGTCCATGGAGAGCCCTAGAGGCGAGACACGGTACCCCAGGAAGTCTACTTCTTGCAGATCAAAGGCGCATTTTTCTAACTTGGCATATAGTCCATGATCCCGCAATCGTTGTAGCACCATTCTGACGTGTTTCTCGTGCTCCGATTGTGATCTAGAAAACACCAAAAAATCGTCCAAGTATATGATCAAGAACCGATCTAGATAATCCTGGAAGATATGACAAAATGCTGGAATGTTGCGGGAGCTCCGGATAATCCAAAATTCATGACTAGGGACTCGAATAATCCGAATTTGGTCTGGAAGGCGGTTTTCCATTCGTCCCCTTTTCTGATGCGAACTAGATTGTAAGCCCCCCGGAGATCCAGCTTGGTGTAAACCTTGGCCCCTCGAAGTCGGTCTAATAGGTCCGAGATCAAAGGCAGGGGATAGCGGTTCCGCTTCGTGATATTGTTCAATGCTCTATAGTCCACAACCAAGCGTAGGTCCCCTGACTTCTTTTTCACAAACATTACTGGGGAAGCAGCTGGGGATTGAGAGGGTCTGATGAATCCCTTGCGAAGGTTTGACTCTATGAACTCCCTGAGAGCTTCTTGCTCTGGTTCAGTCAGGGAGTAGAGGTGTCCTCGCGGAATCGGGGCCCCCTCCACCAAATCAATGGCACAGTCGTAGGGTCTATGTGGGGGAAGTTTCTCGGCTTCCTTTTCATTGAAAACGTCCCAAAAGTCCGAATATTTCTTGGGCAAGGTGATGATGGGCTCAGCGTCTGTGGCATGGCAGACCTTGGCTACTAGACAATGGTTTTGGCAATATTTTGAGGCAAACTGTAGTTCTCTGTTGGACCAGGAGATGTTTGGGTCGTGAAGCGTCAGCCATGGAATCCCCAAAATCATAGGGAAGTGGGGAACCTCGGTAACGAAGAAGGAAATTTCTTCCATGTGTTCCCTTATCCACATCCTGGTGGGTTCAGTCCATTGGCTTACTGGGCCCGTCCATCTATGGCTTGCACCACCCGGGCATTCTTGAAATCGTGATATTGTAATCCCAGAGAGTCAGCATACTCTCTATCGATGAAATTGTTTGTTGCCCCTGAGTCTATCATGGCATGGATCATGACGGATCCCTTTTTCACTGACCACAGCGTAATCACCAGGAGAAATAGGACCCCGGTTTGCGGCTCTTGAGCGGGGTTTTTGACCGGGTTGTCGAGCCTCTCTACGCCCGGTCGCTGGCTTCCCCCGCCGGCTTGTTTTCAGTTGCTGCGGCCGCTTCCGCCTCCGCGGAGGACGCCGCCGCCAGGCGGGTGGTGGGCTTTCCCTTGGCTGGGCATCCTTTGGCGAAGTGCCCCCCATTCCCGCAGTACAAACAGAGGTTTAAACGTTGGCGGTGGGCCTTTTCGGCAACATCTAGTCTGGGGCGCACATTGCCCAACTGCATCGGCTCCTCCTCGCTTCCCCTGAGGTTTGGGGCTGGTGGTGGGGGTCTCCACACTGGACGTGGCTGAATACTGGCGGAAGCGGGAGGTTTCACTCCGGCCCTTCCACTCTGGCCTCGGAGCCACTGTTTTTTGTTGGCAAGCAGGACCTCGGCTCGTAAACAATGATTGATAAGTCTCTCAAGAGAGTTTGGAGGATCCACCTTAGAGATTTCTTCCTGCATCTCGATGTTGAGACCCTCACGAAACTGTCCTCTGAGGGCTATATCGTTCCAGCCGGTGTTCTGAGCCAACACCCGGAACTCGGCTATGTACTGGGATAACGGCCTGTCCCCTTGAAAAAGACGCCGGAGTTTATGACCGGCCACCTCCTCGTTGTCCTCGATCCCCCATGTCGCTTTAAGGTGATTCAGGAAGTTTTGCGCGGAACTTAGATGCATGGAACCCGCATCAAATAGCGCCATCGCCCAATTGGCCGCAGGCCCTTCTAGGAGGCTGTAAATCCATGCCACCTTGACTTCTTCTTGGGGGAACTCGGCTTGGCGGGCTTCTATGTACGCCTGGCACTGGCGTCGGAAAACATGAACCTTGGAGGCTTCCCCAGAAAACTTGGTTGGAAGCGCTAGGGCAGGGAGCCGGACACCGCGTTCCTTCAAGCCCCGTGTTTCTCCCTCCTGCGTACGGAGTGTATCACGGATTCTGTCGAATTCGTCCTTGGAAATGGTGTAGCTGAGTGGTTGGGCTTCCGCCCCGGTTCCCGTAGACATTCTGGCCTTAGGTTGTTTGGTGCTTAAGGTGGCGGAGTCAATCTGTCAGGACCCAGGCTGCAGAGCACCAATAACCCACACAGAGGCCAGTCTCTATCTAATATCTTTATTAAAGGAATATATAAAGTCAATAAAAACAAGTGAAGAATAAAGTTCAGAAATAGACCTTTCAGGAAAGGTCAAATATAGTCCAGGAAAATAATGTCCAATATGTGATATTAAGGTCCAAAGTTATAATCCAATAACCGAAACACACACTTTGCCGAGCAAAGTGTGGGGAAATGACAAGGTCTTTTAGTCCATTGGAGCTTGACAACAAGGCTGGAAAACAAACTAGATTCTTGGCAAACAAGACTTGATACGAGGCAACAAGAAGCAAGAACAAGGTTCATGGCGAGGTCCGGGGAACAAGGCAGGCTTGGAACTTGGTCCTGGAAACAAGGAACTGGGGTTGCATAGTCCACACACGATCTCACTCCTCAAGCTGACGAGTTGACTCCGCAAGGTTTCCTTCGCGGCAAAACACCTAAATAGGGTCTCGTTTCCCGCCGAAAGAACACTTTCCCTGGAGAACTAAAAGTGAAACCCAACTCTGTCCAGATGCATGACTCCTTAGAATTTCCCACGGGAAGCAGACCTAATCAGCTAATTGTTTGGCTGCGATTCTGGCGCTCTGGCGATTCGCCTCCCTAGTTCCTCTATATTATAATTGTCCCTACGAGAAAACGGGGGAGAATTCTGCCCAAGGCTTGTTTGGCTGACTTCTTGAGGGCAAACATCCTCCAGGTGCAGGGGCTCCGATTCTGGCTGAACCGGTGGAAATCCCATGTTTTCCTCCTCATCTGCCACAATAGTACTAGGAACGGGACTACAAGGCCCATGAGACATCACACATAGTAACCTATGGATGCGAGAGCTGGACCATCAGGAAGGCTGAACGAAGGAAGATAGACGCTTTTGAACTTTGGTGCTGGAGGAAAATCCTGAGAGTTCCTTGGACTGCAAGAAGATCGAACCAGTCCATCCTCCAGGAAATAATGCCCGGCTGCTCACTGGAGGGTAGGATATTAGAGGCAAAGCTGAAGTATTTTGGCCACATCATGAGGAGACAGGAAAGCTTGGAAAAGATCACAATGCTAGGGAAAATGGAAGGAAAAAGGAAGAGAGGCTGACCAAGGGCAAGATGGATGGACGGTATCCTTGAAGTGACTGGCTTGACCTTGAAGGAACTGGGGGCGGTGATGGCCGTCAGGGAGCTCTGTCATGAGGTTATGAAGAGTCGGAGACGACTAAACGACTGAGCAGCAGCAGCAAATTGTTTTATATGTAATTGAAAGTGTTATGTTGTAATGTTAACTTCTTATATATTCTAGCTATACTTTTTTGTTTTAAATGTAAGCCACCTTGAATCCTTCTCCACAGAAAGTGACATATTAATAATGATGATCGCCAGAACCAACAAAGAGTGAGTGGATAGTTTGTTCTCCCAAGCAAGCTATTCTGAGAGGAGTTATGGCATACCCTTTAAAGCGACTCTCATCCGCCTGCTCATTGGGACCAACTAGAGATGCTCCAGGAATCTGAGTCTTCACCCATAGGTAAAAAAGTCACTACCTTTCATCATTACTTACTTCACCTTATGTTTAAAGGCCTTCATGTTTCTTATCCATATCAGCAGGTCAAAATTTTAATCAAAATCTGAAAAGAGATGTTTTTATTCTTTGCATAAACTTTTCCTTAAAATTCCCTCATCTCCTAGGAATGCCAGTCAGGCATGTATGAATCCATGTGACTCTCACATTTACTCTACATAAGTCCTTTCTATCTCATTTATGTGTCAATCTGTACATGCGCATGTACACACATCACAAAATCTGTGTTTCCATGTATATTTCAAAAGATATTTTAAAATGTAGACACTATCCAGATAACCAATATTTTTTTTTAAAAAAAAAAGCAGTACACAAACTAACAAGCAAACACATTTATATTCTAGCCTTCAGTGAATAGTCAGTCTGGCAATTTACAATAAATACAGTTTCAAATGGCTACATAAAAGCAATCAACACAGATGAGACAGGCTGGATGTTCGGTCACATATTCAATGTGTTGCTTTTTCAGGTTATATTGTTTTATGTATTTTAGGCCCTACAGGTGAGTTACAGAAAAAATAGTTTTGGAACAGAATTGAGCCTAAATTAAAACTCAGATGTTCCCAAAACAATGAGGAAAAATGTGCATGATAATCTTTTGCTTAACTTGCCATTTCTAAATAAAGTTTAAGGCCCCTGCCTGTCACCACCTGTTTTATAAAATTTTTGGCCATGTTGCAGATAGAGACAGTAGAAATATTCTGGTTTGCATCTTACCATTCTCTGCTGGTTTCTTCATTGCTACTTTAATATATGTAAGACTGTATCATATTTCAAGATGATACAGGCTTACATTATTTCTAAGTGTTTGCATGTGGGTGGGTGTCATTTCACTGTACTGTCTGTGCACTTGTCTAACCACTCATACTTTAACACATTTGATGATAGATGCATTGTATTAAAGACAGTATGCATTATACCTGCATGGAAGTAATAGAGCCATAAAACCAGATTGGTTGCCCAATACATTTACTTTCACAGCAACCATTTTTCCTAGGGCAAGGGGTGAATGGATGGGCAAGGCCAATTTAATGCTGAAGTTCCAGAGAAAATAGTCCCAATTGCAGTGCTATCAGTGGGTAATGACCAGTTGACATTCACATAATTACAGCAATATTGTGGCAATACCAGACAAACTAAAACTGTACAAAACTTTAAATGCTAGCACTGAAAAGCTTTTCTTCCCCAAAGAAAGAGCAGAGTGATAGGTTCACATAGTCTACAGCTTGGGCAGAATCTGCTGGTTAGTTTGAACAACAGATGGTTTGAATCAATTGGGAAACAGTGAATCTACTCATAGAATAATCTTATTCATGCCACAGATATATTCTAGTCAGGTCTAACAACAGGATTTAGACCCATGTTTTCAAGTGATAAGAGAGGAAGGTGTGTCGATTTTCAAACTAGGCTCCAAACATCATAAATTCAATGGCTGTAGGCTCTCTAATATGAGAAAGCAATAACAGCTGAAAAAACAACAAAAACAAAGTTCAGCTAAGTAAGCTATGATGATGGAGCTCTGTGATCATAACTATTTCTCCCAATGACCTCCCCCTAAACTCACCTTCGAAGACAGTTGATGCCACAAATGCTACCAATTTTAAAGATGTTGGAAAGTGGGGTGGGGTGGGAGTGAAGAAATGCTTACTCCCCCCCCCCCCACCCAGTGGCAAGACATTATCTGACAGGCAACCCTAAAGAACCCTCCAGGAATCTGTCAGAACTGCATGCCACTAAGTGCCTTGAATTTTGGGAGATGTGTGAATTTCTTCATGAACTGCCAGGCTTCCCAGTATCTTTGAAATCCCTGTATTGGTGGCACAGCCTGGCTTCTAAATTATGTTTATGGGGGCATTTTTAGACATTGCACTGGTGCAACAACTCTAAACATGAGTTCAAAAATTTAGGATGTTCTGAGTCTGACTTACAAGATTATAATACTGGATAGGATGCCGGCTAAATATGTCTATGAGAGTACAAAAAGTTCCTTTAAAGCTGAATGTCGAATTGGAATATGGAGGCTACCTGAATAACTCATTGTTCTTTCAGAAGAGAGCAGTGAATTTTTCAGTAGTCTCCATATTGTTAGGGCTGGAGCTCAACCTAGGAACACTTGTGTGGATTCTGCTTGAACCCATTTCCATAGTCATCTGGTCCAAAAACACCATATCTCTTTGATTCTAAGACACACTTTCCCCAAATATAAACATCTCTAAAAATTGGGTGCATCTTAGAATTGCAGATGCTTTTTTAAAATATAAAAGCGCCTAGTACTGAAATTAGTGTGTGTGTATCTTAGAATTGAAGAAATATGGTAGTTCCAGTCCAGTCTTTCCTGCTCTACTTCTATGACACTTCAATGATCTACCATTTTTTCATCTGAAAGTTCTTCCTCCTGTGTTAAGTATGACTTTGAAATTCCAGAGAACTGGGTGTTATTGGCCTGTTACTGAATGCTATCTATAATGAAACAGGACCTTTGCCACAGAAACTGAAACAACATTAAGGGATTAGTTAGGGGTCCTCATCCATTTATTATTCACTATATCTATCTTTCAGATTTATCTGGATTTCTTAGTATGGAATAGTAAGATCCTCCCAAGATAATATCTCAGAGAATACTAATTTTGTTCTTTGCTGACAGTTTGCTTCACTGTCTCACTTTAGGATAAGTTTTAACATGTTTATTGGGGGGGGGGGGGGACATAAGAAATTGCTGAATAAATGAATTAGATACAAACTATGGGAAGAAAGAGATAAAATCTTCTCAAAGAAATATAAGTGGTACCTAAATAGACATGACGTTGAACGAGTACAGTCATACAGATATCTGGGCCTACACTTTCAATTTACACTTAATTGGTCTGTTCATAGCGAAGAGTCATTGCTTGAGTTAAACATTGTCTGCGTGCTATTTTGCATTTTTATTATGTTAAAGGAAGAAAATGTGTTCTAGCTGTTTACCTTCCTTGTTCAAATTCTATATACTGCTTCAGTATGTATACAGTACAGACTCCTGGGATTATGTGAGAAACCACAGGCAGGTTTTTAAGAAATTCCAAGTGTGTAGCAGAAATGATGTAGAATTATACACTATAGGACTGATCACCTGGCCATTTAGTGATGTGGACCTGTGTAGGTGTGGCTTATTTGTGTACTTATTTGTATGAGGTGTCAAAATGATTCTAACATTGGGCCTCCAAAGAGAGGGAACTTCACAACTGGGGTGCAACCATAGAAAAGGTTTTCTTCCACAATCTCCCAAAATGCATTTCTCCATTTGATGGGACATGGAGAAGAGTCCCTACTTATAGGTGAAGTTATTCAGGTAAGGTAATTCAGATCAGAAAGATGCAGGCTCTCTGGGCTCTTGGGAGAAGAAAAAGAGGTACTCTCTTATTTTAAACCCACTGAGTGGAGTCCAGCTTCTAGTTCATGGTTCTAGTGACCTCCCCTACCTCTACCAATTATAAGCAGCACCCCTTCTAGGGCTTCACACTTGGCAGTACAGGGGGATGTGGAAGTGCACAAGAAGAACTATACTTCAGGGCTCTTCCACACAGCCATATAACCCAGAATATCAAAGGAAAAAATCCCTCAATATCTGCTTTGAACTGGGTTATCTGATTCCATACTGCTATATATTCCAGTTCAAAGCAGATAATGTGATATTTTATTCAGCTGTGTGGAAGGGCCCCCTGGCATCAGGCTCATCTACACAGGGCATTTAACCCTATGTAAATCTGTCCTGAAGCAGCCACAGATTCAGCATGTTTGTGCCAAGGTCATGCCCTAGACCATTGTTTCTTAAATTGTGGGTTCCGACCCCAAATGTGGTTTCCTTGGACCCTTCCACACAGCCCTATATCCCACAATATCAAGGCAGAAAATCCAACATTATCTGAGTGTGGACTCGGGTAACCCAGTTCAAAAGAGATATTGTGGGATTTTCTGCCTCGATATTCTGGGATGTAGGGCTGTGTGGAAGGGCCCCTTGGCTCAATGTTAGGGTCCTCAATTTTTTTTGGCAACAGTAAAAGTTTTCTGAACCTCACATAGTGGCTGTTTTAGACACAAATCTGTCATGCAGTGTTTACAGTGGACTCTGCAGAAGATGTTTCAGCTGTTTTTCATAAAAAGGAAAATCAGCCTGTTTAGCAAGCCTTGCAAAAACCGATTTGTTATGAGCAAATGTTTGCTTTTTAAAATATTTGTTTTATATATCTGGGGTCTCATAAAAATAACCTGGGCCAAAATGAATGGAAAAGTTTAAGTTGTAATGTAAAAGTTTAAGAAGCCTGTCTAGATAGTCTAGGAATGCATCTACTCTGCTGGGGTGGCCCACGTCTGACCTCCTCTATGTCACTGCTTCTCTCCCTCCTTTTTGTTGGTTATGCAGGCACCCCTTTTTGACATCAGCAGAGGCACCCACTATCGACAGGAATTCGGAAAGAAATCTGTCACTGGCTTGAGGTGCTGGTGACATGGGCAAGATTCATCCCCTTTCTCTAGGCTAATGATCACAGGGCCAGTTTCAGGTCTAGACAGTGGACTGGGCTAAACTGGACTTGGTCCTCTTGTCTAGACGGCCCTGAAGCCAAAGGCTATTCAGCAATTTTCAGCAAACTCTTGAGCATCCCCTGGCTTTGCCCAATACAGGGAAAAGTCAATTAAATCAAAACAAAAAAATAAATAAAACATATTCGTGTACACACAAAAACACCCTGGATAGTCATTGTAAGCCACTGTATGTATTGAGAACAGCCAGTGGTCCATTGAGGTGTGTCTGGGATATTTTTGCTTGTATAGACAAATGTGTAAGCAGGTGCTGTCTTACTGGCTGATCTGAGAGCAGGTGCATTCGTGTATTTAACTTTGGTGAATTCTTATGTACTCTAGGAAGAAAGGTATTTCCCAGTTAGGAATTATGGAGCACCTGGTGGTACAGCAGGTTAAACCACTGAGCTGCTGAACTTACTGACCAAAAGATTGCAGGTTTGACTCCAGGGAGCAGGATGAGCTCCCGTTATAAGCCCTAGCTTCTTTCAACCTAGCAGTTCAAAAACATGCAAATGTAAGTAGATCAATAGTTACTGCTCCAGATAATGGTGCTCCATGCAGTCATGCTGGCTCCATGACCTTGGAGATATCTACAGACAACGTCAGCATTTTGGTTTAGAAACTGAGATGAGCACCAAACCCCAGAGTCAGACATGACTAGACATAATGCCAGGGGAAAACCTTTACCTTTACTAATTATGCTCACTTTTCACTGAATTTTTCTACTCTCAAAAGGAGACTTTGAGAAAAAAGTAAGCCATTAATTAAGTAAAGAATCAGAGACAGAAAGACAGTATAAGTTAGTTCAAGCATACCACATCTGCATTCTGCTTTCAGTTCACCAGATAATATTCTCCACTGTTATGCAAGGTGCTCATTATCAAAGTGAAGGTATACACAAAAGTCTTGTGCAGCTTTTGTGCCATCAAGGTTTAATATGATGAAGTATCAGTTGCTGGAAAGATAATGTGGAAGAACCTCTGGAGCTTTATAATTCTACCCCTGTGGTTTTGGGGTTACTGAAACATGGATGTACAATGTTGTAAATCTTTCCAAGAGACTGCAGGAACATTGTTTGGCTCAGCATTTGTATCGCTACCAGGTCATTTTGATAAGTTGCTAATTTTCAATATGTATGAAAAAAAGAAAAAAAGGAACATCAAAATCACCGAAAAGATGCAATCTTTTTACATCTAGTTTTTCAAACTAACTGGCTGCATTTCTGTTGTCGTGAAGAAATTGTGGCATTAGTGGCTGCAATAGTGATGTAGGTGAACAATGTGGAGGCAGGAGCAAAATGGCCATGGGTGCTACAGTGAACAGAGTGGTAGTAGAAGGTGACAAAAGCCATCTCTGTCAGGGCAGAAAGCTGCCTTTCCAGCTCCCAAATTGTCTGGAAGTCAGCAAGGGAGCAACTACATTGAAGAATTAATGCAGTTTGACACACTTCAGTTGTCATGTCTTTATGCTTTTCTGCCAAAGACTACTAGTGCCTCACCAAAGTACAAATCCAAGGTGTTTAAACTAGTGCCCAGCTACATTAATTCTATTGTGTTTTGTGCTAGTAAAGCAACATGGGATGGCATAAACACCAACAGAACTGCAGCCTTAATTCTACAAATGTGATTCCCACTGATCTTATGAGTAATATGGTTATGCTATGATTATTATTTTTTTGGTGGGTTACAATATGGAGGACAACACAGTCAAGACAGTAATGATATCCTGGGCCAAGGACCTAGGTAGGCCAATAGAATTGGATAGCTGGGAGTAACTATGGAACAAAGAATTCAAATTCACAATATCTGGATCAATTAAGGAGAATCAATATAAAATGTTTTATAGATGTTACATCACCCCAGCAACATTGGCAAAAATAGACAAATCACAAGGGATTTGCTGGAGGTGTAGGAAACAGAAAGGGACTTTCATCCATATGTGGTGGACCTGTGCGACCATAGAGGCATTTTGGAACAAGGTAATTAAAGAGACAAATAAAATGCTACAGAATAAGATTTTAAAAAGCCCAGGATTGTGTCTATTAGGTTTACATAGAGAAAACAATAACCAAAAGGACCAAGAAATATACCAATATAGCTTTGCTGCAGCAAGATTGACCATAGCCAAAGACTGGAAAGGAGAAAAAGGTTTAACTAAAAAGGATTGGAGGGAAAGAATGCGGGAATATATGCTAATGGCCAAAATTACCAATAATAGGAGGAACAAAAGTAATGAGGACTTTTTAGAAACATGGAAGTTGGCCATAGCATATCTGAACAGAGAGAGCCAGTAATATAGAGAAGTTCCATTAGGAATTTAGGGTTACTATTAATAAGGATAGATAAATTGGCTTAAAGCCTTCATAGTGCTTCAGGGTTGGAAGTCATGGTGAAGGGTGCATGGGTGGGGAAGGGGTTTTATTTTGTGTGGGATAGGGGTTTTGGGTGCGTGTAGGGTCTGTTGTGTTTAACACATTTGTATGTCTTTGTTTGTATGTTAGGGTGAACTCTTATATTTAATTTCTTTTTAAAAAATGAGTAGAAATCTAGATTGAAAATAGTGGATAACATGTAGAAAGAGCAATTCTATATGTTTTGAATTACTGATAATAATATGTACTTAATGTTAGAATTAACCGGTTGATTGACTAATGTAGATATGCATGTACATTTCAAAAGGATTGTTATTTGACTTTATCTGCTATAATTTGCTGTTTTGTTATGTAACATATCATTAATAAATGGTTATGCTATGATTAGATATGGCCATGTACATTCTCTATACTTTCATATGCCTTCCTTTCTTTTGTGTTATGTGGTCAACAGACCAAAGAAAGGACATTTGGATACGATGGGCAGGCATATTTAGCACTATCAAGGGAGTAGATCTCATGACTCAGAATCACTTTTAGACTTGCAACAGAACTTGAAAAAATACTTTTAGAAAAATTATTTTCATGATATATTGAGGAGATCAATTACTGAACCATGATTCTCTGAGTCTCAACATTTTTGGCAACCTGGGGAAGTAGTGAAAAATTAATAATGGAGAAGAATGTATGATTTTTGACAAATTTGAGTTTTAAGTTAGAGAAATTATGAAATTTAGCAACATTACCAGACCCATGTGGCACCACAAATATGGTATAATGAGTTCTAAATAATCTTCCTTCCAACATATTTGTCTCTGTGTTTGTGTGTGCGCAAGTGCACATTTGCTTTAATGCATGTATATTTTGATATAAACACTAAAACAAAATGAGAGTATGGTCCATTAAACAAACATCACTGATTTAGATATTCCACAATAATGCTGCATATTTAATAATGTGCCGTCAATGTTGTTTCCTTTGTGGAACAGTTATCTCATTGTTTCAATTAACTGATCAAATCTGAATATGAACAGCAAAATGTAATCATGTGATACTGAAAATGATAGTTTCCGATTAATATTTTTCTATAATAAAAAAGAAGATGCTTCAGTTTCAAACTACTTAAGCGTTGCTCATCAGTCCTCTTTGTGATTTTCTTTTGATGCAATTATGCCTTTGGTGGCCATGTTGAAATTTGAAAAGGGGTGTAGTATACTCTGTTTCCTACCAATTGGGCAATATCAAGTAATAAAGAATGAGATAGAACCTTCTCATCTCTGGTATCTTGATTGTGGAACGCCTTCCCTTTGGAGGCCTAACTGATGCCAACATTCATTCAACAACAGAAATAAACAAATGTTGGCACCAGTCAAGCCAACATGGCTTTTTATTGAGACAGTGGGAACTAATTTATTTTCAAGTATATGATTTTAAATGTTATAACCTTTGCAGTGTCTTTAAATGTTGCAATGTTTACTATGTTTCTATCTTATTTAAATTATTTATGGGTTTAATCTGGAAGTGTTTTGAATTCTATATATTGTACACCATCCTGAGATTTCAGAACAAATAGCAAAACATGGCACCAGTTGCACTGAAACTATGGTGCTCTATAGTGGACCTTGGTCAGATTCCCCAAACCCAACATACTTGAAAGCAGCCACTGTGATGGATGGAAATCAATTACCCGATCAATTGAGGTCCCTTCCATACAGCTGTATAAAATCCACACTGAACTGGATTATATGTGGACTCAAATAAATCCAATTCAAAGCAGATAGTGTAGATTATCTGCCTTAATATTTTAGGTTATATGGCTGTATGGAAAAGCTCTGAGAAGCATCGTCTTCATGCTCCCTCCTTCTCCTAGGGCCCTTCCACACAGCCATATAACTCAGAATATCAAGGCAGGAAACCTCACAATATCTGCTTTGAAGGCAGGAAACCTCACAATATCTGCTTTGAACTGGGTTATCTGAGTCCACACTGCCCTATATTCCAGTTCAAATCAGAAAATGTGGGATTTCCTGCCTTCTGGGTTATATGGCTGTGTGAAAGAGCCCCTAGTTTGGTGAGGCACCAACGTTCTTTGGCAGAGAAGGTTAATACCTTAAAAAACTAGAACTCCCAGGATTCCATAACATTGAGCCTAGGCAATGGAGGGGGTGTCAAACTGCATTAATTCTTCAGTGTAGATGCACCCTACAGCCTACATAAGAATCATGAGTCTGTAAGCCATTCATAACCACCCAACAAGATTTAGGACAATATTTCAATTTTACTTACAGGTAAGTGTGTGGAGATCAAACTTACTGTATATAATAATTAAACAGTCCTCACCTATCCATGTTTTAAATTATCCATCTCTTAATAGGGCTTAAAATAGAGTTTGTTTTCTCTCTTTAATCCAATGTGGTAAGACGACAATTGGGGTTATAACATCACCATACCACATTTAGTATGCCCAACTCAAAGATCCCCTGTGTGCTAGATAACAAAATAAATAAGGCTTGCTTATTGGTTACCAAATATAGCCTTCTCAGGGTTAACCCTTAGGCCCCTTCTACACTGCCACATAAAATCCAGATTATATCTGTTTTGATAATCTGCTTTGGCAGTGTAGACTCATATAACTGAGTTCAAAGCAGATCATAAGGGTTATCTGCTTTGATAATCTGGATTATATGACAGTGTAGAAGGGGCATTAGTGGCTGCTACTGTGCTTTGGAATTCCTTGTAGAATGAGTCACATTGTTCCTTTGTTTGTGGCCTTTTATTAGCTGGAAAAACTTGTCTAATTTAAACAGGTGTTTGGCTCTAAACCTTTGGTAGAACAAACATTTGGAGCTGGGATAAAGGCAGCTATAGAAGTTGGAAAGGGGAGCCACTGTGATATAACCTTTATAGAGGAGTTATGATTGAAGAGACCCACATTTGAATTTCCTCACAGCCTCATAGAGGCTTGACCCACACTGGTGGCTCTGGGATAATCATTGTGTTATCGAGGGCACCCCAAACCCTTGCCTTTGAGCTGATCTGACAAGCTGCAGGGAGTTCCACAGTTCCTGGGTGCCAAATTAGGTTAGGAAGGATGAAAGGTGCCCCAGCAGCCGCCTCAACCAGGGACTCTAACCTACCACATGCTATCTCTCTCATCTCCCTACCCAGCTCCAACTATGTAACAAGCCCCTAATAAAGATTAACCAAGTTGCAACTTCAACCTCTCCTAATTGATACATTGTGTTTCTTTTCTGCCTGAAACTATACTAACATTAGAGAGACTTACAGAATTGTGGTTGAAGGTTGAATGGTGAGCCAATATGAAGGTAAGTCCCATTGATTCAATGAATCTACTCTAGTTTAGGTTTACTATACAGAAACTATCCAAGGTTCCATTGGACAGCTATTTTAATGCTCAGAGTAAGATCTAGAGTGGATTAGCTTTCACCGCTGACCTCAAAGCCATCAGCTGTCACTGGTTTAGAATAAATTAATAAAATAAGTAGCAAACTAAATAAAATGTCTGAAATTCTTGCAAGCCAGGCATAAATGTAACAAATGTATAAGCCCACATAAATGAAATGTGGATAATCACATGTTAAATTCCTCAGGTGATATGAAATTTAAATAATGTCAATAGAAAATGTTCCCATTTACAATTTTATCATGAAAATGCCGTGCCCTAGTCCACTTTTCCCCAAAAGGCACAAAAGCCACAGACAAAACTTTGGTAATAAACCTTTTAACACTTTTTAATTGAATGCTATTTGATATTGCCTTTGTTGTTGTACAAGGTAACAGGCAATGGGCTTCACTTCTGCTCAACATTTGACTCCATTAGAGACACTCCACTTGTAGGAAAATATGTTCCAGAGTGGAAGCTAGATTAAACTAGGTGCTGGGTCAAATGGCATTATTGAGAAAAAATAAAATAAAAAAGTGGTGCTTCAATCTAATGATTTTGTGCAGAGTTAAGCAACACCAACAGATTCTATGAATATAAAAGCACAGCACAATGTTCACATGAGGCAAAAACATTTCATAAGCAAGGTTTCTGTTTTGAAACAGAGCTCTTCAAACTTGAGAAGAAAATTCTGCAATGAGACAATGTTCCCTCCCATCCTGGGTTTTTTGTTCAGGAACTGAAGAGCTTTTTTTCACTCTTCAAAATCATAATCAAATCTCCCAAGCAAGAGCCTATTGATGTACCTTGATGTCTCTGGAAAGGATCCACTTTTTAAATTTGACATTGTTCTGAATCTTGAAAGTGGCATGCAGGCATCTATAAAATGCCAAGAGCAGACCTAGAGAAAATGTTGAGGCTGTGGAGGGCATTCTTCTATTCTTCTACATCAGAGAGACTGGAGATTTTAGCATGTCGATCCTCAATACATCAAGTTGCAATAGAGAATCCTGTGGGTGTACTGAGCTTTCCTTGGTAAAAAAAATGTTGAAGGAAGTTTACAAGTGCCTGCGGGTAAAGACAGACAGATATTGGAAGTGGGTCGGAAGTGATTTGAACACATTCTCAGGTTTGCAAACAAAAGCCTCAGACTGCAACAAAAGCCTATTCAGATCACTTACACCACACTTGAGAATTTGTTTGTCTTCGTCTAAGATTTCTTATATCCCATATTTAGCAGCAAGGAGGCTATGTGTTGTTCCTTCTCTGGATTATCGTTACTGGGAAGAAATCCAGAAGAAGTTAGGGGTAACTAAGTGACATCAGACTAGGTAATAGAACTTAACAAAATAGTGAAAGCTCTGGAAAGCTCTGCTCCTATGAGGAGCATCTTAAGGAGCTTGTTATGTTTAGCCTGGAGAAAAGATGGCTGGGAACTGACATGATAGCCATGTTTCAATATTGGAAAGGATGTTATATTGAGGAGGACAGAGCAAGCTCCTTTTCTGCTGTTCCAAAGACAGAGCAAAGGATCCAAAATACAGGGGGTGGGGGGAGATTCCACCTAAACATTAAGAAGAACTTCCTGGTTGTCAGAGCTGTTTAGCAGTGAAATATGCTGCCTTGGAGTGTGAGGGAATCTCTATGTGGAAGTTAAAGAAAATTCACAAATACTTAAAAAAATTGTCAAAATTGTTTCTTGAGTTTGTGGAAATCCTGGCCAAAGAATCTCCCACTTTGGGATTTATTCTGCACAAAAATTGCATTTTTCAGTAATGCCAGCAACTTCCAGCATCCCTCACCATTTGGCTATAATAGCTGGACCTAATGGGAGTTTGCAGTTCAACCACATCTGAAAGACTGCATGATTTTCATTCCAATCTGGGAGACTTTTCTGTGACTAGTCCCAACTTTAAAAAATTATTCTATTTTATTGTATTTTTATTGTGTCAGAAGCAAATTGAGAACATACTGCAAATTGCTTCTGCTATGAAAGAATCGGTTGTCTACAAAAGACATTGCCCAGGGGACACCCAGATGTGTTACCATCCTATGGGAGACTTCCCCGCATGGGAATCTGGGGCTGACAGATGGGAGATCATTCCCGTCTCACAGACTCGAACCACTGACCTTCAGGTCAGCAGTTCAGCTGTCACAATGGTTTAACCCATTGTGCCACCGCGGCTCCAATGACTAGTCCCAACTGAATCAAGAAGATTTTACTTAAATGCTAGTTTATTTTTAAGTAATTGCTTCAGTGGGTCTATTACAATTAGGACAAGCCATCAGATTGAGTCATTATATGGAAAAACAGCCAAGTTGATACAAACAGTATACTGGTTATTGGCTTTTCCTAATGGAATGTATTAGTTTTGACTTCCGGTTATGTGAAACTGGATGTCAAGAAAGAAGAATGTGAATCTAGCATTCATCTGATTGCCTCACCAACATCCATGGCCGTGTCTGGATAGGCCAACTATTTATCATCATGTAGTTTTTTTGTATTATCCAATAAACTCATTTTGTCTTTTTTAATGGAATTCACTAGTCTGAAGAGACCCAGTGTGACAGTGCAGATATACAAAAAACAAATATTTTACTATATTTGTAATGGTTTGAACAATTTCTGAGAGAGAATTATATGTCTGATGTTTAGATTAATCTGAGGAGCTTCATTATTTTCTTATTACCATTTTTCAAAATTTCAGTCTCCTGTCCTCCCATCTTCTCTTGAAGATTTCAAAGCACAGAACATAGATGACAACATGTTCCCTGCAGGTTCTACAGTGAGACAAAGAAAAGAAATGGTGTGCTGTAGATTGCATACAGGTTTCAGCAGAGCAAATTTAATCATACACTTGCTGTAACTCTATCATCATTTCCCTTGATGAGTACATCACAGACTTAAATTTTGTAAAAGAGGTCAAAATATATCTCAGTATAATCTAACTATAACAGTAACAGCCAATTTTCCTGTGATGGGAAAAAGTGCTGCATTGGTGCCAGTATCTTAAACCAACTTCACATTATACTGTGATGTCTATTAGAGTTTCCATTATGTCTCTTTGGGGAAAGACCCCATTTTCCCACCCCTCCTCCTCCCAATGGTTGCTTCTAGTGAAGCAAGTAAATTATTCTGCAAGTTGTCCATACTTACATATTATTTAACATTTGCTTGATGCTGCTTATTGGGGTCATTTGGAAGTTTTGGAGGAAGGAGGTGTCATCAGTTTTAGCTCTTGCCATTAGAAACCTTTCTACTCAGATTTAGATCTAGAACTTTATTGCCTGGAGTTGCTATTCCACAGCATTCATATGATAAGGGATACCCAGTAGTTTATAGGGATGATCATCTCTGTTATTGTCTCTCCATAGTTGCACAATTACAATGATTCATTGCTTTGTGGTCCCGCAGCCATTCCTCTTGTTAGGAATATAACTCCACCTTTCCTCAGTTCCACTGCTCCATTAAGTTTTTTAAATACATTTTTTACAAGCAACTTTGTAATGAACAGGAACTGATCAAGCTCACATCATGAGGTGATGGGACTGTGGCACAATCAGAGGTTATTGATGGGTTTCCCCATCAATAGCAGGGGATGGGATTATCATGTATAGGTGGCAGACTGGCTATGAGTTGAGCTTGATGTTGTGTGGTAGGAATCAAAGGCTTAAATGACAATTTGTCATCTTCATGTAATAAAGTCCCTGATTTGCTCTCCTGCTATTTCACCATTCTATTGCTACCCCCAGGAACTGCAGAGATTGAACTACTCTTTGTTTTCTGTATGCTGCCTGGAAATTTAGGAAGTTGTAGTCCAAAGAAGTAGTTTTTGTAAGTTCTCATTATCAGCCTGATTGATCAAGTTGTTCTGCTTTGTTGACACTTTTTGTGATGCATGATCAGCCTAAAAGGCACAGGTATCTCAGCAGAACTGTGAAGGGTAAGTAGTTCAATCTTGCAGTCAAGTATTTATCTACAAATTTAGCACCTACCAGGTCTTCATATATTTTTTAACCAGATTACTTAAATTGTTTGGGCATATGTTTTTGTTTTGCATTCCCCATTCCTATGATTAGGATAGATTACCTCTCTTGGCCATGAAGTAAGTTGGACTTCAATCTGTTTCTTTTCCTCTTTCTATGTTACATTTCCAACATTTAAACACAGGGACAAATTGTGTGAAAGAGTCTCAAAAGGGCTTTTTGTGTCAGGTGTGAAAATGCCCAGCCTTGCTATCACTTTGGCTGTAAATGAAGAAAAATACATCATTAATATGACATTACGAACCCAAACCTTCTTGTTCAGTATATTTTACCAGGACAACATTAAATGCACCGCATAACATGAATACTGTGAAAGTGATTGTCTGCCCAAGGAAATGCTTTAAAGATGACAAAAAACATTAAAAGAGGCATCTTTAGCTTTATGTTTTATCACAAACAGGCAGATACTGCAAAGCTACATGCGTGGCCCCAGTCCTCAGGTGCTCCACAAATAGAAATTCTATTTGAAGTGAAAGGGCCTTGCACCACTAAAATACACTTCTGAATTTGCTATTCAAAGCATCCATCTTTTCCCATTTCACAGCATAACAAGATGTTTAAGTCTGATATTTCCCCATAAATGCTCCATACCTTTAGCTAAATGTGCATATTTTTCCTCTAGAAGAATAGGAGGTTTTTTTTTTTTTGAAAAGCAAACTTGGTCAATGATGATGATCAGTAATGTCTAAAAGAGCAAAATGCAAACACATGTAATGGAGTTGGAGGAGAGTTTGGGAGAAAAGAGCGGGGAGGAAGCAAAGGGCTACAGGGGCAGATTATTTTTACTTGTTCTTCGAAAAATGAACGAAGATGCACAAATGAGAGCAACTATTAACCAAAAGCCAATTGAAACAAGGGGACAAGAATGCCTTAAAGAATTAGGTAAAGGTAAAGGTTTTCCCCTGACATTAAGTCTAGTCATGTCTGACACTGGGGGTTGGTGCTCATCTCCATTTCTAAGCTGAAGAGCTGGCATTGTCCGTAGACACCTCCAAGGTCATGTGGCTGGCATGACTGCATGGAGTGCCATTACCTTCCTACCGGAACAGTACCTAATGATCTACTAACATTTGCATGTTTTCAAACTGCTAGTTTGGCAGAAGCTGGGGCTAACAGTGGGCACTCACTCCACTCCCCGGATTCGAACCTGTGACCTTTCAGTCTGCAAGTTCAGCAACTCAGCACTTTAACAGGCTGTGCCACCATTATTAAAGAATTACTGAGAGCCAAATTAATTGAATGTGGTTGGAAAGACCAGTTGAAGGCACATTGTAAAGTGATCATCAAGGAGAAGGGATTAAAACATGTCACAGTTGATTTGATGGCAGAAATCACTCTAAAAGACTTTGGTGCCTGACAGTGTAAAGAAAGAGCTCCTACAAAGAATAAGAATATTCCTTGCCCAGCATGCCAACCTTTGAGGCTTCTGTTTGAGTCATACCCTATTTTGTTAAGTGAATTATGCCAGAAACTGGAAGACATCTTTTCCATACTTTGGGGTTGAAGTTCACCTTTTAAAAAAATGTTTAGTTACCAAAACCATACTTTATTACATTGAGTTCTTAATTTTGGTATTTTAATAAAAAATCAGAATTAACCTTTGAGATGTATTTTGGAAAGAAATTGTCTTGTGATTAAAAGGATGTTGTGCAGTTAAAAAAAAAAACCCAAATGTGCTTTCAGGGCCATAGACAGAAGATAAATTCGGAGGGGGGGATTAAATTTTTTTTTAGCAAATCATGAAGAGAAGTTCTATAACGCAAAATAATGTATAAATCAGGCTCCATCAACAAACTTCAGTGGACACTCATGGGGATTAGGTTAATCAGTTAAAATCCATGATTAAACCAGTTTTTTTTTTAACCTGAAAATTTTCAGGGCGGGGTGAATCCCTAACACCCCCCCCCCCTTAGCTACAGCCCTGTGTGCATTGATTTGTTGAAAGGGAAGAATGGCTCATATATTGTTTGCTTAGGAGACAGCCTATTCAAATAATTAGCATTTAAGTAGAATAATTGCAGATCCATTCTTAGGTGAATTTTGGATCATTCATATTGAAAAACATCTGGTAAAGATGTTACATACTAGGGGTTATATACTAGGGGTTTACATTTTTAAAATACGGAGGGATACTGTACACCCATGTTCTATGGTTCTGTTGTTGACCCTCCCCCTCCTAGTGCTGTCAGGGCACAAAACCTTTTCTATCCTGAGGGCCACAGGTGTCAGGACCCAGGCTGCAGAGCACCAATAACCATGCACAGAGACCAGAATCTATCTAATATCTTTATTAAAGGAATATATAAAGTCAATAAAAACAAGTGAAGAATATAGTTCAGAAGTAGACCTTTCAGGAAAGGTCAAATATAATCCAGGAAAACAATGTCCAATATGTGATATTAAAGTCCAAAGTTATAATCCACTTCACCGAAACACACACTATTTGGCAAGCAATAGTGTGGGGAACTGTCCATAGTCTTTGAGGCTTAAGGTAAATCCGAAGGAAACTGGAAAACAAGGCTTGAAACTGAGAAGCAAGGTCCGTGGTTTAAAACGCAAGGCAAGGCAAGACTTGAAACTTGGCAAGATCAAACTGGAAACAAGGCAAACATGAATCAAGAACTGAGTCCATAGAAGTCCATGGTACAAGGCTGGGCAGGAAACTTGATCCGGGAACTGGGAACTGGAGTACGAAGTCTACACACGATCTCACTCCCCAAGCCGACGAATTGACTCCGCAAGGATTTCTTTGCGGCCAAACACCTATATAGGATCTTGTTTTCCCGCCAAGGAACACTTTCTCTGGGGAACAAGAAACGAAACCTATACTGTGTCCAGATGCATGACTCCTTAAAGTTTCCCAAGGGAAACAGACTTAATCAGCTAATTGTCTGGCAGCTATCCTGGCGCTCCGGCGAGTCGCCTCTCGAGCGCCTCTATCTTGATTATAATAATCCCGGCGAGAAAATGGGGGAGATTTCTGCTCAAGGCTTGTTTGGCTGACTTCTTGTGGGCAAACATCTTGCAGGTGCAAGGGCTCCAAATCTGGCAGAAACGGTGGGAAACCCAAGTTTTCCTCTTCATCTGCCACAATAGTACTAGGAACGGGACTACATGGCCCATGAGTCATCACAACAGGCAAGGCTCAAAGTAATGGTGAATACAATCACATTCATACTTACTTACTTAATTTCTTTCTTTCTTTGCCATCCCTTTCTTTCTGTATCCCTCTTCCTCTCTTCTGCCTCTTGACCCTATGATCTTCTTGGTAAGGGAGATGCAATTCCTATGGAAACCAAGACTGATCATACATAGAGAGCTTTTGAATTAGGTCAATGGTTGCATGAGATAGGTGATATCCACAAAAATGCTTCTTCATGTGTGTTTTCAACAGAATGGGATTCCAAGAACCATCTCATGCAATTCCTTTCCCCTCCCCCCTGCCATACAGGCAATATCATGAAAGCCAATGTCCCCAGAAGCTTGGGAGTGCTTCTGGATCCACCTCTCCAAATGTCACCTAGATAGATGTGGGATTAATAGCAGCTTGGAGAGGGAAATTGATCAAAAACTTGTAAATATGAGTCAGTCCCAGCCTGGTTCAGGGCCCCTACATAGCTGTTATTTACAAAAAAAAGTTAAAAACTGGAGGCAAATTCACATATTTGCATCATCATTTCAGTTTTGGCCTTTGAGCTTCTAATGTTGAGACAATATTCCTAAAATGCATAGATGCTCTGAAAGTATTCCACAGGAGCTATATCATTTCCCTCAAATTTTGTGGCTCAAATGAAGTATGCAGTGCACACCTGCCTCTCAGGACTAATTCTCGAGTTACTGTGAGCTTGGAAAATTGCTATTTCTTGACCTAAAGGAAGGTTAAAACACTTTCACTGAAAATTGATTCACTTTAAAGTATTTAGCACTGTTCGTATTTTCCAGAAGTATATATGACAGGGCTGGTTTCAATTGGCACTTTAGGTAGCTGTTGTGAGAAGCCTATCATACAGCAAGAAAAGCCTGAATGAGTGTTTAACAAGATGGGCCATTTTGTTCTTTTTCTTTCTTTCTAAAATTAAAAAAACCATACCACAGCACTCATGCACCAAAGTAATGGAATTATACCACATCTTTACGTGTCTATTCTGCAAGTAGGTGTGTATATCTTTTTAAAACCAAAAGTGATCAAATAATTTTGGGTTTTTTTTGCTGTTTTCTGAAGGGATATTACATTATGTACTGACAATGAGAGATATACAGCATTGTATCTTTCTCTATGAGTGAGTTAGAGGAAAGAAATAAAAGGCGGAGGTGACATTCACTTGGGTCCACTCATCTAAGATGCCTCCTTGGGTAATTTCTGGAACAGTCCAAATTCTATCGGTTTTCATTCCACCTGATAATGTTCCATAGCTCCACATGGATTACCCTTGGAAATGTTCTGAGAACAATGCAATTTGTAACACAGTAGGATATCAAAAATTAGATCATAAGGCTACATTGAATGTCATGCAATCAGTGGAGGGTCTCCTTCATTTCCTAACCTGCATTGCCCTTCCATGAGCCTGCAATCTGCAGTCCCTGGATTAGATTTGGAAGGGTTTGGCAGATTGTAAAGGGGATCCACTATGACAGGAGTGTACATTCTGTTGATGTACAGACAGCTCTGAGTACAATTATATGACTGAAAAACTATGGCCCGTGGCTCATTAATAGCTTATGGAGTCATGGTGAAGCCTAGCTCACCTGTTGAGCTTCGTTTAATGAGATTTTAAATTAAAGTTCAGATATTAAAAAGTGGTTCAAAATATTTTAATTTTAAGAAGCCTGATAAAAATGGTAATAGAACAAGAGTGTCTTTGCTGTTCCTCCCACTTACTCTGGTCTCCAGGCTTCAAATCCTGATCTTCCAGATTCCTAGTCCCTATTTTTTAGACCGTGTCTCTGCAAATCCCATAACCATCTTGGTAGGCAGCCGTATTGGTTGAAGGATTCTGTGAGCCAATTCCCCCCCCCCCCCCTCAAACTCTTCTGTAGGTAATAAAATCTAAAATGTCAGAGCAGATGGAGAAAATGGATGACAAATCTTTTAAAATATAGAGCTCAATGCATTGGCTATAGTGCACAGGGCAAAAATCCTGTTGGTGACGTATCCCAGCATCTACGCTTTTGAGGGCATTGTAGAAACCTTTTTCTCACCCCCCCCCCCCCCAAATATACAACAGAATTTACGAGACCCAATTGTGCAGTTCTACATCTGATTGACTATGACAGTATGTTATTCCTAGATGAAGGCTTACCATGGAGCTGAAATGGAGATTTTATTTCCTCCTTCAGTAAGATCAGTTGCATCTGAGTATTTCTTTATATCTGATCAGTGGTGGAGAAATGCATATTCTCTAGAGGTATCTAGATGGTATTACACATCTGAGAAAGGACACTCTCTGGACCAGTGGTTCTCAACATGTGGGTCCCTAGATGTTTCAGCATTCAGCTCCCAGAAATCCTAACAGCTGGTAAACTGGCTTGAATTTCTGGAAGTTGTAGGCCAAAACACCTGGGGACCCACAGGTCTTGAGAACCACTGCTCTGGACAATCAGCATTAGTATGCTAATGAAGGTTTATGCTCCACCAGCTTGCTAACTGAGGCTTGGTTATAATGTTTAAACCCAATCCTTCTTAAATGTTTTGTCATTGAACTTTTGTGGGATCTGCCACATATATTAAAAGCAGAGAAAGTGAAATCCATCCCACTCTTTTGCTTTATCTGAGCATTTATGTGTAATTTTCACAGCCTACATTTTCTGCCACAAACCCTAAACCCTTCAGTAATGACTGACAGGGAGACTTTTGTTACTGTAATATCACTTAAAATTTTGCCGAACACTTAGGAATGAAGTGGTAATCATCTGTCTCTTTTATGTGCTCCTGAGGGAGCTGAGATATAATCAACATCATAACAAAGAAAAAGTTTTCCTTAGGCAAGCGGCAGTGAGACAATAAGCATTTTCAAGACATGGGAATCCTTTACAAACTTTAAAAGCCCCTTGAAACTACAAGATGAGGTAGCAATAGCCTCAGAAATTCAACCTATGCTTTTAGAAATGAATGAAATACTCCCCCCATTCTTTTCTTTAAAAAAAACAAACACAAATTGTCTATGCAATGTAATGGAAAGGATAAATATTAAAAATGGACTGAACCTCCTGGGGCTCTTTCACACTCCACAATTATATCACTATGATTCCTTTTTAATTTCCATAGCTACATCATTTGGAATCCTTGGATTTGTAGACTGCTGAGGCAGTAGATTTCTCTAACTATTATCCAGAGTAACCCACTCTAAACTAATCAATATCCATGCCTTCAAAAACAACTGCAGTTAAGGATAGTGTGTTTCCTCTGAATGAATGCCTGGAAGAGGTAATGGGCTGGATGAGGAAAAACAAATTGAAACTGATTCCAGAGGTGCTTGCCATCAAGAGTCCTAACCTAGGGACAGAGGTGTGTCAACCAATTCTGGATGAGGCCACACTCCCCCTGAAAGACTGTGTTTGCAGTCTGGGAGTACTCCTGGAATTATCTTTCCAAGTGTCAGCCCAGGTAGATGTGATGATCAGGAATGCTTCCTAGCATCTTCGGCTGATATGCAAGCTGCAACCCTTCTTAGAATTTGAGTATTTATTATTTATTTCCAGCATTTATACCCCGCCCTTCTCACGCAAAGGGACTCAGGGCGGCTTACAACAATTGGTAAAATTCAATGCCTACAACATAGTTATAAATCAAAAACAGTACATACAATCAATTAAAAACTATTAAAATACAATATAAAAATTTAAACATGCAATTAGATCCATTCATCCAGAAACCTCGTGCTTTAGCCTTAAGTGATTGAGTACCTAAAGATGGTAGTGCATGTGCTAGTAACCTCAAGGTTGGACATCTGTACCAAGTCCAGAAATTCCAATTAGATCAAAACATGGCAGTCAGATTGGTTACAGGAACATCTAGGAATGAGCATACCACATGCATAGTAAAGTCACTCCACTGGCTGCCAATTAGTTTTTGGAAAAAGTATAAAATGTTGGTTTTGACCCTTAAAGCCCTACATGGTTTATTTATTTATTTCCAGAATTTATACCCCGCCCTTCTCACCCGGGGGGACTCAGGGCAGCTTACACAGTTGGCAACATTTAATGCCAAGAACATAATAATAAAACAAAAACAGTACACATAATCAATTAAAACTATACAAATACATCATTAAAATACATTATAAAAATTAAAACATATGTAAATTAGATCCATTTGTCTAAAAACCTCATGGTTTGGGTCCAGGTTACCTACAGGATCTCCTTCTCTTGCACACTCTGCCCTTTAGAACACATGTCCTCTGGAAAACTCTAACTCCAACCAGACAGAACCCAACTAGTGACTGTCACCCAGAGGACCTTTTCATTGGTTGCCCCATGACTATGGAATAAACTGCCAGAATAGCTCTGACATCTAAACAAGCTGTTGGAATTTTAAACACAATTGAAGACCCATCTCTTTGGTAGTCCAACTCAGTCAACTTTCAATCATAAGTTTTGATTTACATTCTGTTGCTACTATATGCCAATTCTGTATCTGTGTTTGATGCAAGTTTTTTTTCATTTTTGTGTATGTTTTATATATGTCATTGATTTTATATGTTTTTATGTTTACATGTTTTTTAATTAGTTGTGCCCCATCTTGAATCATCAGGAGAGATGGGTAATAAATAATAAAATAATAAAAATAAATTAATTAGTAGTAGTGGTAGTAGTAGTAGTAGTAGATTAATCCTAAATACACAGTATTAAATCAAGCTGGTCTTTATTCAAGGACAGAGAGCCATA